>NW_020538040.1:181453669-181468528 GCF_003426905.1 Ctenocephalides felis | reverse complement strand
TTTTTATAATTAAATAAATTTAAAAAAAACATAAATTTTCAAACAGTATGGATCTTTTTTGTAATTGAATTTAAGATGGTCATTATAATGTGACTAGCACATATTACTATTTCATTTATTTGAGTTTAGTTTAAATCATACAATTTTTTGAAAGGTTTTGAAAGGATCTATATATTTATGGTTTGATAACTTAATCGCTTTTTGATATACGTTTGAAAGTTGCCTAAAATTCGTTTTTTAGTATGAAATAAACAAGTATTGTACCATTTTACAATCCTGCGAAACAAGCCAAAACACATCAGAGCATTTTTTTTTGACCAGAAGGCCTTTCAAAGTCGATAAATTAAAATAGTTTTTATTATAACCTAAGTATATTTATTAAATCATAGTTTAATAAATATACTTAGGGCAATTTATATTTATATTTATAGTCATTATTTTTGTATGTGGTTCTAGAAATGTTATTTAGCGGTTTCAAAGTTTAAATGAAGCAAAATAATAGAAATTGATCAAAAATGGTTATAGGTTGACCAATGCTCTAATTCTTACTTACTAAAAGTTCATAATTGCGTTTTATAAATTATTTAAAAGAAATGTTTTGCCAACTATAACATGTTATTTTAGTTTATCAGATTGGAACACATTCCTGTAAAAGGGCGTCCATTAATCACGTGAGCGATATCTAAGGTTTTTTGGACTCCCCCTTCCCCCTTGGTGATACGTGGTGATATTTAAAATTAACCTCACACAACATCACGTGTATTTTAGTAACTAGAAAAAAATTTAAAAAGAAAAAATTTTTGACTTTTTTTTGAAAAATTTTAGATTTTTTTTTAAATTAATGTGAGGTTCATTCAATGTTCTAAAATGATTATTTTTAATTCATTTCATAGACTCATGGTGGAAATTGCGTGGTTTAACTAGTGTAATTTAATTGATTATAGCATCGCCATAAAAAGTGAATAAAACTACCGCTTAAATATTCTTACCCAATTCTATATGTCACATTCTTCTTGCTAAACTACAATAATCTTCAATACTTCCAATAATGTGCAGGAATTTACATGTACGAACATTTATTATCCTTTACCCTGAACGATTTCGGGTTGATCTCGCAATTTTTTTACTTTCTGAATATTAATTTACTTTTATACATCGATCTCGCGATCAGTGTTATCGTATTGAATAACTCATTACTAGGGAATGCAATACTGGTAAATCGCCCGATTTTTTGGCGGTATTAATACCGGTATTTACCCTAAAAATACCGGTATTTTCGGTATTTTTGCACAAGCGCTTTTTGATACATATTACACTCAAACTTAAATTTCTCGGAACAATATTTAAATTCCATAATTGCATAACAGCTATATCTTTAAGCGATTCTATAGGATAAACAAATGTCATAATATTATCTCAACTAGTCATTAAACTGAATATTTATTGCTTTCCAAAGGGCCTCATATCGTGTTACAATAAATAGAATCGGACTGATAGATATTTATTTTTTTAATTGTTTTTTTTTTATATTATCATTACAATTATAAAATATTATTTTACTTAAAACGTATCGCAGTTTGAAAATATATGGCTATTATATTGTTTTAAATAAAAATACTCTACAATTATAGTATGTTATTATTTATCTTCATAAAGTATCGGATCTTAAATTAGTAGGAAAAATACTTTTTTAAAGCCTCTAAAATATTGGAAATTATGCTAATTTAACACATCGGATACAGACAATACAGTTTATTATAATAATGTAATATGATCTTTTATGAGTTTTTGGTCTTTCTTACTCATACGTTTAATTTTGGTAAAAAGTACTCAATATACTCGATAATGATGATGAGTTAATTAAAATTGGATATAATTTTGTTAAATTATTATTAAAAAAAACTTATGTTTTTTTTTTATTTTTTACTTGAATATAGTTGTAGTCGTATATATATATATATATATATATATATATATATATATATATATTTGTACTAGTAACTTTCAATATTGTTTACATTTGTTTAAGATAATAAAAATACCGGTATTTTACCGGTATTCCGGTTTTAAAATAAAAAAATACCGAAATACCGGTATTGAAATTTTTCATCGGTATTGCATTCCCTACTCATTAGTCATTACTATTATTATCTTTTTCAGCATAAATGGGCCGACTCAGGAGAACCGTCGTCCTCCCTCGTTGGCCTGTTCGCCCGATCCTAATACCTGTCGCTTGCCGACGAACTTCAACTTGCAGCACGGCAAAAGCACGCCGCGCAGTTCGCCCGCCCGGCGAATGCTCGGCTCGATCGAGCGGTCGATGCACCGCGTCAGGCGCGCCCTTATGCCCAGGCGATCTCACCTGGGAGGCACGCCGAAGACGGCCAGGACCAATCCCTGGACACCCAATTCGGCGGAGGCTGTCAAAATCATGCCGCAAGTGCTCAACGCTAAGGTTAGGATAATGAATTATTGTCATAACATATGGTTATGATATATGCTACGGGTCTATATTCGTATGAGTTACGGTAGTAACAAACTGTCAAAAAGCTATGTATTTGCTGTGCAATCAGCCGTTTCACACATAAGCGTTGAATTGTTATATAACACTATATGAATTCTTCAATTCAATGAAAACAATTTATAATTCATCATATCTATTGTATTTATTGGTTTCCATATAACGCGGTGCAAATGGCGTGATTTATATTAATTTTTAGTTTCCATATTAACGTTTCATTGTTATTTCAGAATTTATCAAATGTTTCGACAACGACAGCGGTTGATCCTGCACTTGTTCTTCTTAAATTGCGAACTGCCTTATACGAAAAGGGCATATTTTGTAAGCAGAAAGGGTAAGTAATAAAATTTAATATTTCATATTTTCACTATGCGCTTTGTAGAATTTTAATATCGTATCATATTAAATAAGAGTATATTCGGGAGGAAATTGAAATTTTATTAAATTACTTTTTAATGGGGAGAATTTATTAAAAATATTTTGAAAATTATGGAAATGATTATTTTGTAATTTTAATGAATAGATTAGCATTTTGAATAATTTATCCAAATAATTTAATAAAATTTCAACTTTTATACGGTAGATTAGTTGAATAGTTATTTTAAAAGGGTGCTATCGTCTGGTCATAAGAAGTATATTTAAATAATTATTTGATTCTTTCATTGTTTAATGTTCGCTAAATACAAGAATTTCTATGTATCTATTTAAATCGTCATAGCTTTTAAAATGAAATTTTTTAACAAATAATGTCTCACTCACATTTTTATTGGGAATCTCCGGTACAGATCATTCTATAATAATTGAATTTAGATTCTTTCTTACCGGATACGAAAATGTAATACTAACAATTGTAAAAATCACGTAAATTTTACTCACATTTTGTGAATGAAATTTCCATCTGAAGATGTGCTACGGAATAAACTACGTGAAGCAATGTTCAACTTTATTCCCTGGAAGATAAGTAACAAACAATTGTGTATCAGGCGTGGTCAAAATTAATGATATTCGGGCTGTTCATGTAATATTGGAAACAATATGTAAAAGTGGTATTAGCCGCAGTCTTTATCTTGAGATTTTACATAATCTGAGAATGAGATAGGTTCAATCAATTTTTTGTATATTTTATTTATTTATTTATTTATTTATTCATAAGCAAGCCGTAATCAATAATAATAGATATTATTTCAGGCTCTTGTCAAGCTTATTCATAGTTAATATTAAAAGGATAGTAATTTTATAATAATCATAGTAGCTGCACGAATTTCGCTTCTGAAAAAAAAAGAGCTGAAAAAAAGCATTCGAACATTAAATACAATGTTCATCATCAAGTTCATCATATTAAAGTCTATTTGACCACCAGTCAAGCTCAAAATTCTTGCACAAGGTTGAAAGTTATACTCATTTAAAACCGTGAAAAATTTAAATTAATAAAATAGCAATAAAAAAAATGAAAAAAAATAATGGTTGTACAGGCGATCAAATGGTCAGACTACATAGATACAGGATAAGGATTAGGCAAGAAAATAGTTATTGAATTCAAATTGAGAAAATTCAGTAATGTCATAAAAAGCTATGTCTTTAAAAAGTTTAACTAGGGAAGCATGAAATTTTTTGCTGTCTAAGTTTCGGATATTGAGTGGAAGTTTATTCATAAGCTGAATACCTAGACCGTCGATCGTATTGAAAGAGCTGGCTAATTTATATGTACGCGCCTTAATAGGTTTGTGTCTAGTGTTGTAATTTGAGGACGAAGCCATATCAAAAAGTTTCGAATTGTTTTTGATGAAAGTTAATGTTACCAGCAGAAAAATGCATTTTATAATTGAGAAATTTATTTTTTAGAAAATATCCAGCTTTTGAATAATGTTATATTATTTTTTTGTAGTGTTATTGCACTAACATTAAAATTAAATTAATAATGCATTATATTATTATTATAAAATTTAAAATTATTGATTCAGTTATTATCATTGAACCACATTTTGTGCTTTACTGTTTTACATCCTGCCCATGTATTCGTATCAAACGACTTGAATGAATATTTGTGGTTAGGATTCATGTTTTTATTTTATTATAAAATGACCTTAATTTTGTTGATATTGTAGTTTTATAAAATGAGAAAGCATTGGAATGTGGAAAATTCAATCAATCAGAACTTTGTATGCACTTCGCAAAGGTGATAATTTGATATATAACCTAAGTTTAGTCGAAATATTTTTCAAAGCTTGTATTAATAATTGTTTTGCTGTTGAATTTATTAGAAAATTCCCGGTTTATAAGATTCATCAAATATATATTGCGTTGTATCACTAATAAATAAATAGTACAGTCAACTCTCCGATAATGACTTCTAGTAAATGAGTCTCCCATAAATGAATGGATTAGGTTAGGTAGATTGCATAATTTACAGATTTACATTGTTTGCAAAAGTGTTCGGGGCAGGCAAAGTTATTGCATTTGAATGACAGTCTGTACCATCGGTACGGGTATGAGATTCGAGCAAAAAGCAAATTCGAAAAGAAGAAGATTTAAACCACACATATTATTATTTGTATGATATGGTTTCCTGTAACTTTCACGCGTTCAATATTGGTGATGAAAGAAAAACGATTACGGACGTAGAATCCATTCATGAAGTGCATCAACACTCTGAAGAACATGTGCCGTTATTATTTCAGCTCACGAGAAAAACCTCTTGTTGCGCGATTTCTATATTACACTTACCGCGTTATTGTAGGGTTGATGGTACTGCAATTAAAAAGAATCGCTTCTTTAATTAGTCAGCTCAACAATTTAAAATAGTAAAGTCTAAAAATTCCTGGTGACTGTAAAATGTTAAAATTTTCAATTTATCAACACATTATAATTTTTTTTATAATCGAGGTAGTTTATTCATAAATTATATTACAATAGCGTGCAATTAGTATTGAAGGAACCACATAGGTTTGGGATTATTAGACTTTTGATTAGTTTGTCTGGTATTGTATTCAGTATTTGAAAATTTTAGGTCTTACCTAGTTATTTCTTGTTGCCATTTATTCAAAACGAATTGTGCATATATTGAATGCATGCTTTGCTATATCTTACTATATATGCTTCTATAAAACCTTATTCTATCTAGTACTTGTAATTTGTTTCTAGATCTATAAGCTTCTAAGCTTTACCTTAAAGTCCATGGGTTATTTCTATTTCATCCTCTTGAACAAGTGGTCAAGTCAATTTTAAATACTTTTCAGGGCATCTGTTTTTAAGTTTGTAAAGTGCCTAAAAATATTTTCATTTTTTCTCCATTATTGGACAAATCAATTACTTTAATCGTAGTAAAATAGTGAATTCCGCCACTTTGGCCGAAATTTGACTTAGCCACTTATTCACCATGATGCAACATTGATTCTTCTCTCTATAAATCTTCGTATCCTCTTCAACTAATCAATTTCAGGTACACCCTGCGCGGGCGCATGGAATTATGCAAAGAACCAAAACCATCATTATCTAACCTGGTAAAAACACCTATCACAACTGCCAATGACGAACAAAAACCATTTATACACAACAGTAATAGTAATTCCTCGAACGAGGTGCCAAATTCGAAGGATTCGAATTGTTACTGCTCGTTCGAGCTGGAGGTATGCCTGCTGGACACTGCCGCTCTTGGCGGAGGCGACAGTCGTGTCCTGGTGCGCAGGAAACGGCTCAAGGGCGACGCCTGGTGCTACAAGAAAGTCTGCGAGGAGGTGCTGCGCATCACGTCCACCGAATTTCTCGATGACGAGAGCTTCCTTGGAGTCACGAGATTCGATGGAAATGATTCGTATTAGACCATTAAGTGAAATATCTAGGTTTGATCTGATCTATTCTCGTCTTGTCTGATCTTTACTAACCAAATTTCATACTTTCATACTCATTTTTAGTTGTGAGATGAAATGAAACGAAATTTTATTGCGAATTGTATATAATTACATTTAAGGAAAGCCATTATAGTTATTTTTTTTTTTAGTCGATCGGTGGTTAAAAATGTTAAGTTATATTTTTTATTTAGTTACTAGATAATGTTTTCCCCCTAAATTCTTAAAAATGATACAACTATAATAATTGATAGTGCAAAACAAAACATTCCTTAATTTGTTATTAAGTAAGGTAATAATATTAATTTTAGCATAAAGTTTGATGAATTTTAAAATAAACTTAAGCCTATAATAATTGTTGAAGCTTTTTCGAATACACAAGATAGATATTCTTGAAGATACGAAATTAAAATTCTTAATTTATTATTACTATTTATCATGCAACATCAAATATCCATTTTGGCGCGAATTGAATACGTTTTTTTTTTTAATATTCGTTTACATTTTTTAATCCCTTCGTTATTAATTCGGCCATAAAAATCAAAATAAGAAGCAATATGGCATCCCTGAAATATTTAAAATTATTAGATTATTTTGAATTTAAAGTATTTATAGTTTTCTTCGTATATTATTTATAAACAATATAAAGATTTATATATCACCAATATTATCTAATGTTATACAGCGGGATTCAAATTTATTAAACTGTGTCTTAAGACTTGTTTTTATAATTTTTTAAATTTATAATATCCTTTTAGTATAAGTATTAGAAATGCAGCTTCATTTTTTATTTGACTGATGTGTTAAATGTGATAATGAAATGTATTGAACAAAATAAATAACACTTTTCTATTTTAATTTCTATGTTTCAAACTCTTTTTTTCAGAACTTTTGGTATACTGTGGTTTGAGAAAAATATTTCATCATTACTTAAATTTGAAAACTTTCCTTATTTTCTTTTAATGCCATGGGAAATGGGAAGTTATGTTTTTTTTCTTTAAATATATGCACACTTGACCAGAATAAATGTAAAACACTATTACGTACAATATATTTATATTCTACTACAATTTGTAATTTATCTATATCTGCATTAATTGGATAATTATACATACCATTATTTTTAATAATTGGTTCAAAAATTCAGTTTTGTTGTTTAAATTTTAATAATCGTTAATTTTTATACGTAAAATAAAAAAATACTCGTAAATTTTGTAGAACGATCAACATATAAATTTTTTAAATATATAAATTTGCCGCTACTTAATTTTTATGAAATTATTTTGAATGAAACTTCTAATATTTATTAAGCTCTCGAGGGAAGGTTAATGATTTGCCACTGAATACGGATTTGCCATGTTTTTTCGACGTTTCAAGTCATTTTCAATCGTTTAACACCGTTGGTTAAACTATGTGAGCCGAAATTTGACGTTTTGCCTGCGTTTTCTCAAAAACTGCAGATTTCAAAGTTAATAGCTATCTGTTGAAACTTGATAAGGGCTCGCGTTGATTAGTTTTTTGCGACGACCGGCCCAGCCCTTTCTTTATAATTAGTAGATAAGTGAAGAAAAAATCATCTAAGTTTTAGCCAAAAATCCTCGATTCGAAAATCCAATAATTGTTCCGAAAACATCAAGGGGGACGTTTTTGGTAAAGATTTGTCGGGTCGCTTCTTTGCAATTAATTGCAATTTAAAAAAAGATGTTTTCTAAATATGATTATTTGTTTATTTTTATTTAAATTTTAATCTTCTTCGTATTTTATCAAGGAAACGAGTCGTCGTCCCAAATTTTAATATTAATCCAATTAAATGTAATCGTTTTTTATGTTTTTTTTTAAAAAAGTGATAAAAAAGTTCAGATTAATTTTAATTTTAATGTTAGTAATTTCTACTTTTATTTAATTTTTATATTCTAAAACCGAGAAGATATGAAAAAGCTAACAACACCTCGCATTTTTTTAATGTACAAATTTTTTATTGGTGGTACAAATTAGTACAAAAGAAGTTGATCTTGATAGTTTAAAAGAGGTATTATTTATAATCATGTAATTAGTATTATTTTAAACATGTAATTATTAGAAAGTTCGACAAATGAACTTGCAATTACAAGTAAACTACCAATGGAACAACATCAATAAGCCTTTCTAATATTTTGACTTCTGCACTCTTTTAAGCTTCTTGTTGTTTGATTTATTTGTTTTTATATTTTATGTGTGCGATACAATACGATATAGAATATCAGGTGAGAAATACGTGCTTAATCAAAAATCAACCGTGTATCATACACACACCCGACTTCATTTTCATATGTGGATGTTCAATTTGTATATCATATGTGTCTTCTCCAATGCAGATTCGAATGGCAATAAAAAGTGATTTTTGTGAACGAAAATGTCGCATGCGCATTAAAAATATTATCATAGAAATATAGAAATAAACATCGTAATCACATCATAGACTCACTTTGTGCATCCATGAAATAGTTCTCATTTACAAACTCATAATATGACAATAATATGACAAATTGTGGCATTATTACATTTTCGACTTGCAAAGGCCCTCCAGCTCGATGTTTAAGAATGACGATGAAACAGCCCTCCTTTTAAATTTTAAATTTTAAATTTAATAACGACGACCCGATCCCAAGCCTTGTGTCCCGTTAATGGCCCCCGTGTATCAACTCAATTACACGCACATGAGGAATCACCTGTTCCACCTTTTAAAGGGAGTTTTAAACGGTCGGACTCATTATTACGTCCGAGTCGGAGGAATTCAAATTAACAAACGAAAAAAAATAAAGGAAGAAAAGTGCAAGTCAAATTTGGTCGTTAGATACATTATTCATTCGATAAAATAATAGCTAAAGTCCATACGCTCTTTGAAAAAACGTACTGTAAAAAATAATTTGAAGACCATTCAGCAGATTGCAGAATTTTCTAAGTTTTATTAAAAATAATGTAGATATACGATATGTAGGATACCCATATTGCAAACAAACTACAATTCGAACCTTGTTAAGAACATTATACATAATATTTTAGCATAATACACGACTTCACGTTAGTTCCTACACTTTGAAACATATTGTCCCTATCACGCATAATACGCTTTCCCATTCAAGGCGCGTTTTTGGCCCTGTCCCTGGAAAATCGTCTACGAAAAGTATTTTGATTATACAAAATTATTAAAGTTTGGAAAAATGGGTTGCGTACTTAGAAATCACATCGTCGTAAAAATTACACGCGTTTCATATTATCCTCAAATCCAGTGTAAAAAACTTACAATTTATTGTTTATTTTATTACTAAACATTTATATATGCGATAAATTAAATTAAGACAAGTACAGTTATTAATTTGTTTCAAAGATATCAATTGATAATCGCATTGATTAAAGAAAAGCGAAAACTTCACTTTGGAAATAAACAGTCGTATTTTTTTTTCTAAGCACCTAAAATTTAATACTTGCCGATTAATTCTTATACACTATTTACACTTACACCTAGTTTAATGCCGAAGGTACAATTCAGATAGTTATCGGCTTCAGAAAGTCTAGTCCCCTCGCTGGCCACATGACGGGCACGAGTCGTCTGATCGAAACCATAAAAAGTGATCTTATTTATTTAGTTTTTCATAACCACACACGATTTTGTCAATATTAGCTTTTTTATAGATTATACGATGCTAAGAAGTTTCTGTCTGTTTCATTAACTGAATACGACTATTCTTAACTTTTTAGCGTGCTTGATGAGCGTTGTTTTCGATTACATATTAATAAAATTACATATGTACTGGTAATTTTTAGAGTGTGGTCAATTGGGATTCAGTTATGCATTTTTAGTAGCATTATATCGTAGAGTTTCATTATCATACCGTGCCATAAAAGTCTATTAATTATTCCTAATATTTGTTGTTACAGTTGACTATTCTTTGGAACATGAATCAAATACAAATACGGCAGCTTGGCAGCTTTCAATTAAATAGTCGATTATTGTTATTTAATCTTCATAATTCGCCAATCGCTTGTTTCAAATAATCGAAATAACAAAAACCGGTTGCACTTTCTTCGCCAACTTTTAAAAATGCGAAGTGGTAATATAATAAGGACATTCGTGCGTCCGTAATAATAACACCTGCTAGAAAAGTAACGTTGGAAATCGAGACTCATTATTTCATACTTGATCAGACATATGCTGTTGTCGTTTCTTATTAGTTTTGACCCCAACATATACTAATTAAAAAATGAGACAACACATTAGAAAATTAGACATATTAGAAAGTGAATTGCATGAACTTTTCGGTATGTGAAAATATATAAATTCAGATATTAAGATAAGTTAAAACAGCCCAATAGTAGCTAATAATTTCTTAAACCGATAATCAATAGTATTATCTAATTCTATAACTATTATTATTCCATGAAAGATTCGCAAAGCATCGATCTTCTCATCGTTCGCCAATTATTCGAATTAACCATCCATGAATTGCTTAATCACATAAACTTGATCCAAATGCATAGCATAATTAAAATTAAATGCATTTGTATCGGCGGGATTTATTTTATAGCAAAATGTACATAATCATTTATTATAGAACACTTATAACTGACCGACAATGTTTTACTCGCGTGTTTTTCGACTAAACTAGATGTAAGTGGCATTTTGCTTTAGGGCAAGTTACACAAACTATACGATATGTATAAGACTCAATCAATAATAATTCGGATTTAGCTATTTAGATTAGAAAATTTATCAGTAAATTTTAAAATAACGGTAACTGTTTTTTTAGACCTTTTAAACAATAAAATTCTCGGTTTTTCTAGAAATTATTCAATGCCATTCACAACAATCAAAATTTTTACTATAGATTTATAATCTAAAACAATTTTATAAAGCTGTATATCTTAACAGTTTTTAAATTTTCAAAATCTGTTCAGGATTTTGTTAAAATTATGTCAAACGATTTAGAACGACTTGAATGAAGTTAAAAAAAAAGATTTCTAAGTCAGAAATTAAAAAATTTCTTTTTTGGATATGAAGATAATCGATTATAGTAGGCTTAGGTATCCGTGTGAAATACGGATAAGAAATTGAACATCTCAATCGCTGTTACATTAAGACATTAGCGCGTTCTGTTGTATCGGAAAATAAAAGCTTCATTGTGAATTGTGAATTGTGAATTCGTTTCTCCTGTATCAATCATTATTGTTCGCCTATTGTTATTGTAAGGAGGATGTCCGTGAGGTGCCCAAACACATCAGTATCAGTCAGGATAGACTAGAGGCCCGATACAATGTAAGCAAGTGTGTGACCCTATCGAGGGCACAATTCCTCCTCGATGATTCAATTCCTTCGCTATCATTGTTTCCTGGCTTTGGAAAGGGGAATGAATGCATTATATATATAATAGCCGGCGACTTCTGCTTTTGAGACGTTACAATTCCTAACCGATTTCTTGCATAGACCCTTCCTTAACGATCGGCACCTGTCGTTGCGCACTTCCTACAACATAACATAACATACAATTCATATTTCTACGATGTGACGCTCTCTTTTTTCTTCCCCGGTCGAAGTTCAAAACTAATTCTTGTAAACCATGTTTCTTTTTTCAAAGTTCTAGTACTATACTTTGCAGTTATTGCCTATATCAAAAAAATATATCGCATTATTATTAAGGTGATATAATTTTTTATTTCAAATCCGGCAATTAATTTTTGTATTTGCGCTAAAGAACTTAATTTTGGAATTTTTTCGTGAATAGTCAATTTTATATAGATCGTCGAGTATTCAATTAATTGGTTATAAAACATTATATTTGCTATTGCAAACCGTCTATAACCGAGTAAATATTCAAAAGCTTCAATTTAATATGAAATAGTTGACTCGACTGAATAATCCACCTGTTGCGATCAGCCGTTAAAACAGATGACATCGGCTCAAACAGGTATACCCTTTAATTACCAACACTTGTAAATTCAATAAATTGTTGAGCCACATGCGATATTGACAGCATTTAAAATTTTTAAACGAATACTTACTTTCAATTTGATATCAAATATTAAAATGCAGAACACTATGTGCAAAGCTTATCGTATACTTTGTCAATATAATACTGTTAACAAAGAAATTTAAAAGAAAATAATATTTTTCATTTTAGAAAATTCTACTTGCTAATATTATGTGTTTCTCGACAATTTAAGTCATTCTTAATCATCTGAAACCAAATTGAAAAAAAAGGAGAGTGAGTCTAATTTTGACTTCTCGTTGACGATTTTTCAAAAACGGCTGAACCGATGCTTGCTTTATATTTTATAGTTTTTTTTTCTTTATTTTCAATATTTTGTAATATACTGCTTTCTCAGTAAATGTATTCGCCTTGTCGGTCCATTTTCACTTTCTCAATGTAGTTTGGCCCTGCTTCGCCCCTGAATCGAATTCGCTTCTGTGTGTGTGTTATATATTGTTTGTGTTCGTTTCATTCATCCATAATATACACATGTAGACATGTACATGCATTCAGTACATCATACAGCATAGAGCAGAGCATAGAGCACGGCGGAAGTTTATGACTTGTAATTGGTATAATTTTTGCTCAAGAAGAAGGAATGCTCTACTGGCCAAGGGTAACGGAAAAACTGGCTTGGAGCGTGCGCGCTCGGACCTCCTACCTACACTTAGGAGGCGACTTATTAATGGGCTTTCTATTTATTCAGCTCACAAATACACTAATACACAGTGTGTATAAATGAATAACACTAAGATGAACATTCTTCTGACGATTCTAATTGTTTTATCCTTATTTTAGGACATAATTTGGAATTGCATCTTCAAACTTCACTCACCAGGCGTCTACCATCGAAAAACAATTTAAATCATATTATTTAAAAATAACTGAATGGGCCAAAATACAAGACAGAACTTTTGTATATATTTAACTATAAGTAGGCACTGATTGATCTAAAGAAATTATTAATCATTAGTGCTAAAATACTGTTTCCGAAGGAAAAGTTTGTTTTGCTAATTTTATGTTTTCTCAACGTTTCAAGTCATTCTGAGACAAAATTAGGTAGAAGTATGTGAGTCAAATTTTAATCTTTTGTCGACGTTTTTTCAACACTGATTTCAAATATTTAAAAGCCCTTTGATAATTTGAAAACTTCACAAGGACTAGCGTTTGGTAGTCTTGTGTCACAATCGACGAAGTTTCTTTATAATTAGTTGAATATAAAAATTTTCGTTCATGTTTTCGCTAAACTTTTTCACTAGGAATCGATTCTGAAAATTCAAATAATTTTCGTAAGACATCAGTCGTGTTGATAAGTTCTTGGTGAAGATGGACCAACTATTTCTTCGTAATATTGTAAAATTTGTTTTTCGGCGATATTGATGAAACTTTTTATTATGATAAAAGAATACATATACTAAAATTTTATAGACCTACAGAAAGTGGTTTAGTTACAAAAAATTATTAGTTCATATCGTATTATATTTAATATTTGACATTTATAACATTGTTAAATAAATGAAATCAGATTTGTTCTTATAAAATGACGCAACGAAAAGGCTATAAACTATTATGTTCATTGATGTTCTAGAGATAACAATAACAACATTATTCGAATACTTACTTTAGCAATTTCAAGATTTTTGTCAATTCATTCGACAATCTTCGAAACTGGGTACAGTATGCAATATGTGAATAGAAATTTCCGTAATTGAGAGAAAACAAGTTAATCAAAAAATGTCTACAAAGTAAATCATCTGCAAGGCAATTTAGGTGATAATTAGTTGGTAGTGGGTTCAGTCTAGTTCAGATTCTTATTAGTATAGGTCCTAAAAATTTAGAGACCGAAGAAGGTTGAAATAAATTATTATCAAACGCAAATAAAAATTTATTATTTACTGCGCGAAGAGTGAAAGAACATCGATTTCGTGTGACAATAATAGTTGAAACGAAATCAAGACCAGTCCCAGTAATTTCGCCTCGTGTCCAGTGCAGTCTTGGTAGCGAGAAGCGAGTAGCCGTAGATCGAGTCATTTCGTAGAGGCAAAAGGGGAAACACCTGTCTCGTTGACCGGAAACGTCGTTGGCCAGTTCTCGTCACACTGTACGATCTCGTATGAATAACAACAGTTAATGTTCTCCAACCCGCCGCTAACGGCGGAAAGGCAAACAATTCGCGCCTCACGACGAATACTACGCTACTACGCTGCGCTATCATACTATCATACTATCATACTGTGCACGGCTAAGGCGACGTTTGCTTGTTTTGCTTCGTTTGTTGCTGCGACTAACAAGTTGAAGCTAATTGACACGCCTAGGTCAGGATTTGTATTCACATCCACCGGAATCGGTTTAAACTTCTGCGATATAATGTAATTGATACATATGTAAGAACATGGTAGATTATCATTGATTGTTATACCGCTCTTCTTTTTTGCATTGCTTGAATCATTTTTAACTAGCCAAGTAATTTTGGTAGGGCTATAAATGT
>NW_020538040.1:181438518-181452669 GCF_003426905.1 Ctenocephalides felis | reverse complement strand
AATTATTTTAGCAAAGACGACTATCTTTCAGGTTTAATCTTTGAAACCTGCATTTAACTAAAAACTTACAATTAGGGCATTGTTGATTTTCAAACCTTAAACATACACTTTGATATGTATTACTGGAACCATGTTACTGTTTCTTGGCGGACGAAGTTCAGAAATACTGTTTTTCGAAACTTTAGATGTGCGTTAGTCTCCAGGAATTTTTAGACTTCGATAAAGTGACATAAGCTTTATTATATTCATATTATCATTATGTAATACTGATGGCTTGAAAAAGTAACTAAATAATAAAATGCATGCTTATTATTTCAACTGTAAGTTTACATTATACATTAAAATTTAAGTTTTTCTGAAATCAGACATTGAACTATTTCTCATGTTCATTAGTAACTAACCTGATTTCAGCCTTATATGACATAGAGGATGATTAAATTTTAGCAACGACGTCATCCTCCTCTTATTTGTTGAAAATTATCGAAGCGACAGCTGTTAACGGAGTGCGAAAAAAAAGCGAAAATCGAAAATCGGAATCGATGAGCTTAAAATCGAATATCTTGTTATGTATTTACATGTAGCTAATAAGAATCAGCTGAAGTGCAAGGACGTTTCGGAAGGTCGGGTCCGTCGGGTCTCCTTGACAGAATCGCGCACGTACCGACTCGAACGGTCTTACTTCGCCGCTCATGATGGGGTCCGAACGATTTTGCGGTTCACCTGATCGCTCTCATACTATACTGTATATACACATATTATCGTACCTACTATCGACAGTGTAATAGATGACGAAATATTTGTTATAGTAATTTAATAGATTAAAATGCAACTTAAAATAGAGTCTGGATCTCTGAAGACTGCAGTTTAGCGCCACTATCATTAGGCCTGGTTTCAATTATCATTAAATATATTCTTAGATACCGTATTCCAGTCAGACGCATCTTAATCAGATACCAGATAAGACCTGTACTTACATAATTTTATATCTGGTATATTTTGCCTGCAAAATGATTATCTTTTATTAACTTCTCGAAGAAGAAGAAAAGGGTTAACCAAAAAGAAGTTTATGTTTTCGCCAGAAAAATTATGAATAAAGTAGATATGTATGTTTGTATATGCATGTGAGTATAAATTTCATTTTTCGTGGGCGTTTTCTCAGAAAAGGCTACACTGATTTCGATCATATAAATTCTATATGTTGAATCTCAATAAGTATTCGCTAAGTAATTCGCAAAAAGGTTCTCAGCGATGATCTTCTGAGTTTTTTTTAAAAGGCAGCCGTTTGTTTTTTAATATTTGCTGCCATTTTAGTAGTTCTTAGAATGTCTAAATTTGAATGCCAAGCCAGTGATATGACGTCCGGGTATGATGAAGAGAAATTAAATATATGTTAAATAACAATTATAGATTTATAATATTGACTTATAATAAGTTTGATTGATCAATTAGAAATGGCATCGATTAGTGTTTATTAAGAAGCAAAAACTATTTTGAAAATAAATAGTTGAAAATTTTATCGTGACAATTTGAATAATTGCTAAATCTCAATTGATATTGATAAAGTCTATTATTCACGCATATTAAGATAAAATGCTACCTGCGCCTAGTTTATTTGTGCTTTTAGAGAATAATATAGTGTGAAAAGCTTTAAAACTTCGTCCACCGGCAGCCACCCCGCCTGTTCCGTTTCGATAGTCCTCTGGTCGAGTGTGTGAATATGTGAATATGTGAATATGTGGATGAGTGGTTGTGGGAAAAGAAAGGGAAACGCGTCCGAAACTATTATATTATATCGGGCCGAGTTATCCGCTCGACTGATCCTTCGGGGCGAGACAGCAACAAGACAACAACGACGGCGACCAATTATTAATTATTCAATAAAAATAAAAATAAAAATAAACACAAAACAAGACAGCGTATCCAGAAAATTTAATTTCACACATTGCTGAAACACTTGTGTGATCAAAACATAAATTAGCAAACTATCATCATTCTAAATATATTTTTTTAAATTTGAAGCCATCATTACCCCTTAATATTTATAAGTTTTCCGGGTCATACTGACCAAAATATTATCTATATTTAATTGTAAATTTAAACAAATATTATATTAATAGCAATGTTTACTATTGAATAAATAATAGATAGAATTAAGAATCTAATTTAGGAAAGCAATTATCTCTTAAACAGAAAAAAATCAAGAATCAAACTTAAAGAGTAAGTTTTCAATGATATTATTTACAATTTAGATAGCCATACCCGCGCTACATAAAATAGCAATTAATTAATTTCTATGGTAAGTTAAAATCTGTGTCAATTATGTTTTGAGGAAATAGACTTTTACGATCTACAAAATACGAAAGTTACCTGACTAATTCTTTAATAAAAAAAATATAATCATTTACAAGTTGTAAGAACGCGCTTATCGGATCAAGTGCTATCTAGGTTTCTGCCTCGGTGTAAATGAGCAGAATAACGTAATAGAAAGCATTGAGTTTCTAAATAGAAATAGAAATATAAGTAAAACCGAATATAATCAACCTTTTAACACTTCAAATTTCACTACCGTCGTACTACATACACTTATGTATGTAAATTATGTATTTAGTGCATATTTATCATTGGGTGAAAACAACTTTGCAAAATTCAATATAGAACACTAGGAAAAAAAGTTTATATAAAATATACACTATTTCATGAAGCTGAAAGTTTGTATCATAACAGAAAAATTCTTTAACACTTAGGAAGTCGAGATGAATAGGATTGAATTACTTTAGAGAGAAAAATTACGAGCTTCAATTTTAACTAGCCAAAAGGAGAAAAATCTTCAACCTAATTTAAAAATGCAAACTCTTCGAAAATCATCAGTTGAAAAGCATGGTGATTAGTTTCTGATGTAGGTTTCTTTCCACATAATTATTTGATAAATGAAGCTATGTGTAGTGGTAGAGTTCATGAACCAAAAAACCACTACGAGTGGTTTAAGGGGGTTGTTCTTTCTTTATTTTTCTTTGTTTCGGTTTTGAGATTTTTTGATATTATGAAAGATAAAACCCTTAGAATCATTTCAAAAAAAAATCATCTCAATATCTATTTTTTTGACGAAATTATAGATATATATATCTCTATATGTATGATCCTCTGAAGCGTTTTTTTATCGCTCCACGAGCTATTGTATGCCAGATTCCTCTTTTTCATTATAATACCTCATGCACATGACCTTTTTAATGTGTCAGCATCTTTGAACACCATGGTGTATTTAGTACATTAAATTAAATGGTGTATTCAGTACATTATATTAAGAACTTTAAATACGTTTTTCTCAAATTGACTTTTTTCAATGCGGTGCCACAAATTAAACAAAAACTACAAGTCGGATCGACTTGCATTTTTTTTTAATTTGTTCACCACTGCAATACCGAGTCCCCCTACCTCAAACAACTTGATAACATTAGGCAAAAAAATTTTGCGAAGCTTCTAACCCCAAAAAAAGGCCTTTTTTGACACTTTTTTTTTTAAATAGCTGCCATTTTTTTTCTTCTTGCTTTTTTTCTTTTATTTTGGTAGGGGGACTGGAAACAACTTCTTCTTCAACGTAATTTCTTTTTTTTTTGTTTCGGGCGATGCGCAACGGATTTATCTGTGGCACCGCAAAAGAGATCGATTTTGCAAGACCGACTTTGGCGCCCCCTGGTTAAAAAATGACGGCGCAAAAGAAAAGAAGAAAATCACGTAATATTCTATGATTTTGTAATTTTTATTTAAAAAAAAACCGCATGTCTCTATGATAAATACATTTCGAGAAAAAACAAAAACAAATACCTTGCATTTTTTGTAACGAAGAAAGAACAACCTCCTTAATTATAAAAATGTATTAAAATTTAGAATAATGTATCGCACGTTCATAATATTAATTGGAAACCGCATTAATTATTACATAATAAAAATCTTTATTTTTGAAATAAAATGTAAAAAATTTAATAAAACAACTAAACTTTAATTATTATTGATAAGGCGATTACTTAGCTTTTTGTTCTAAATTCGAGGAAGATGATACATATGATTTTGCATGATTTTCACTTTGTTAGTTTCTTAATATATTTTACGGTAACTGTAAATTCGGTAAAGCTGGGTGGAACAATCAGAGCGTTATATTTTAATCTTATCTGTGATAAAAATTACAACGGCCTACACAAACGTAGAAATAAATAAATAATGTATATATATATATATATATATATACACACATTTATTTATTTATTTCTACACACACACACACACACACACACACACACATATATGTATATATATATATATATATATATATATATATATGCACAGAAAATTAAGAACTTATAAGCAATTAACTAATAAGCTTGCAAAATGTCTATTTATTGCAATGAATTTATAAATTGTATTAGTCATGTCGATCAATCATCCAATGGCGATAGATTATACATAAAAATTATATTAAAATTACATCTATTAATTTCACGCACTAAAAACTTTGAATCGAAATCATTCCATTATCTCGAAAATAATCCAAGGAATCACCCCTTTCTTGTATCGAATGCAACGCAATAGCAATCTGGGCGAGTCAATAAATCTGACAGAAAAGGGTAAAATGACATAAGGGCGGTTGTGACCCTGAACCGATAGAGATCTTAAATTTCAGAGAATCAGAGCAGTTCAAGGGGGCCCACCGTAATAGAACGAAATATGCGCATCCGTGTAAATGGCCACTTTCACCCTATATTCCTATAAGATCAGCCGACCGTGATCGAATGCCCTTTTTATGTTATTATTTTGTTTTTTAATTCAAGTAACACAAAGCAAATACGTGATTGTGTATAAAAGTTAATACATATAAATGCTTTCCGTTTTGGTGAAAAACGACAGTGTTTAGATATTGGAATCTACTACTGTGGATTGCTCAATATATGCATCTCACAACAAAATTAAAAATCGTTTAAAATAATAAGACTGACGAGTAAAAATATAAAATACGCATACAGTTTGAAAATATACAGAATAAATAATTTCAAGCATCTACGTTTCTTATTTCGACATTTGGTTGCAAAAACTTGCATATATATATATATATGGATCTTGTTCAGAAATATAAATCATAAATATTGTTGTGTTTGTTATGTTAATTATATCTTTGTATTAATACAAAGATATATTTAAAGTAAATGATAAATTTCCAATATCTAATATTTATACATTTATAGCCCTACCAAAATTACATGGCTAGTTAAAAATGATTCAAGCAATGCAAAAAAGAAGAGCGGTATAACTACCAATGATATCTACCATGTTCTTACATATGTATCAATTACATTATTATCGCAGAAGTTAAACCGATTCCGGTGGATGTGAATACAAATCCTGACCTAGGCGTGTCAATTAGCTTCAACTTGTGTAGTCGCAGCAACAAAACGAAGCAAAACGAAGCAAAACGTCGCCTTAGCCGGTGCACAGTATGATAGTATGATAGTATGATAGCGCAGCGTAGTAGCGTAGTATTCGTCGTGAGGCGCGAATTGTTTGCCTTTCCGCCGTTAGCGGCGGGTTGGAGAACATTAACTGTTGTTATTCATACGAGATCGTACAGTGTGACGAGAACTGGCCAACGACGTTTCCGGTCAACGAGACAGGTGTTTCCCCTTTTGCCTCTACGAAATGACTCGATCTACGGCTACTCGCTTCTCGCTACCAAGACTGCACTGGACACGAGGCGAAATTACTGGGACTGGTCTTGATTTCATTTCAACTATTATTGTCACACGAAATCGATGTTCTTTCACTCTTCGGGCAGTAAATAATATATTTTTATTTGCGTTTGATAATAATTTATTTCAATCTTCTTCGGTCTCTAAATTTTTAGGATCTATACTAATAAGAATCTGAACAAGATTGAACCCACTTCCAACTAATTATCACCTAAATTGCCTTGCATATGATTTACTTTGTAGACATTTTTTGATTAACTTGTTTACTTTCTCTCAATTACGGAAATTTCTATTCACATATTACATACTGTACCCAGTTTCAAAGATTGTCGAATGAATTGACAAGAATCTTGAAATTTCTAAAGTAAGTATTCGAATAATGTTGTTATTGTTATCTCTAGAACATGAATGAACATAATAGTTTATAGCCTTTTCCATTTTATAAGAACAAATTCGATTTCATTTATTTAACAATGTTATAAATGTCAAATATTAAATATAATACGATATAAACTAATAATTTTTTGTATCTAAGCCGCTTTCTGTAGGTCTATAATATTTTAGTATATATATTCTTCTATCATAATAAAAAGTTTCATCAAAATCGCCGAAAAACAAATTTTGACAATGAATTACGAAGAAATGGTTAGTCGATCTTCACCAAAAACTTATCAACACGACTGATGTCTTACGAAAATTATTAACTTCCCGTAGGGCAAGTTATAGTAATCGCAAAAAATCGAAAATAAAATTTTTTATATATCTTTACGTTTCAAAACCTTCTGAACATTTTGGCATACCTTAGAAAAAATGGAGGTATGTGTGTGTGTATGTGTATGTGTGCGGATACAAATTTTCCTCGACGATTTTGGGAACACCGATCAACCGATTTGAATAGTTCAAAAAACCTTCGATTCGTATTGATAAGGAGACGTGCTGATTAGTTTTTGGCGAAGGTAGGTCTATTCCTTTCGAAGATATGGGGCAAAAAGTGCCAAAACGGTAACTCAGTTTTTAAGAGAACGAAGTGTCCGATTTTAATAATTCAAAAAACATTTTACTTGTATTGACAATATGAAGAATTGATCAAATTTTCGTGGAGGCAAATCTAGCGGTTTCAGAGATCTAGTAAACAAAGTAAAACAAAATGCACATCAAATTATCAGATATTTTATAGAGATTTTAACAATAAGTATAAATTTTGTTTACATTCCTATGGGTTCCGTACCAATGTTTATCTGTTAGACGGCGACGCGGCGCTTACGCACTTCGATATTTCGTCTCTGTGCAGTTAGAGCAATACGATTGCTTTGAAAAAAAGTTCAGAATTTCCAAAATCTTTCAAAATACACTTTTCTTCAAAGAGTCTTTTTTTCAAAAAAAAGTCATTTTTTGTGAAAAATGTATAGTTTCTCAAAAATCTAATTTTTTCAGAGTAATTTTATTTCAAACATGTTAATCTTTTTTAAAAAAAAATTTTTGGTACAGGAAGTTCCAGCAATTTGCCTTAAGGCACAATGCCATGCGCCCCACTAGTTTGAATTTTCAAAATCGATTCCTAGTGAAAATGTTTAGCGAAAACATGACAAATGCTAGTCCTTGTCGAGTTTTCAAATTATCAAATGACTCAGATACACAACACACACACATACTTCTACCAAATTTTGTCTCAGAATGACTTGAAACGTTGAGAAAACATAAAACTAACACTAATGATTAATAATTTTTAGATCAATCAGTGCCTACTTATAGTTAAATATATACAAAAGTTCTGTTTTGTACATATTTTTTTGTATTTTGGACCATTCAGTTATTTTAAAAAATTTGATTTAAATTGTTTTTCGATGGTTGACGGCAAAGCGAAAGTATCCTGGTCAGTGAAGTTCGAATATGCAATTTCAAATTATGTCCTAAAATAAGGACAAAACAATTAGAATCGTCAGAAGAAATGTTCATCTTAATGTTATTCATTTATACACACTGTGTATTAGTGTATTTGTGAGCTGAATAAATAGAAAGCCCATTAATAAGTCGCCTCCTAAGTGTAGGTAGGAAGTCCGAGCGCGCACGCTCCAAGCCAGTTTTTTCCGTTACCCTTGGCCAGTAGAGCATTCCTTCTTCTTGAGCAAAATTATACCAATTACAAGTCATAAACTTCCGCCGTGCTCTATGCTCTGCTCTATGCTGTATGATGTACTGAATGCATGTACATGTCTACATGTAGTCTCAGAGCCAGTGAACTATTTGACTACCTGTTTTTCAAAGCTAGAATTTTTTTTAATGATATTTTATTATCGGTACATTAAGAAAGTGCCGGTCTGGCAAGCATTTAGCGATTGCGTCATCATCCCTCGAGTTTTTGAAAATGTAAAAAACTCATTTTTTTAACTTGCTTTCACAAGGCTCAAATTTTGAGGAAGTATTCTGTAACTGTTCAAAAAGCATATGTAGAAAGCCAGACCATTCTGACGATTGCAAGGGTCTGCCAGACGAGTACATAATAGTCACGACGCGCAAGGGTGTGGGCGCATTGCCATACATGATCGACTAATACCCTTGTATTTGAATAATTTATACGCCATTTTGAAGGTCATTTTGAAAACATCCGATATACCAAACTTCAACTTTGTATCTCACCTTATGGCCGAGATATCATTGAAAATATGCCAAAGTGGCCCCTTTTTCAATTCAATTTTTGGCGTAACCATAAAAGATATCGAAAAAAAAATTACGTGATTCTACTCATATTGGCTTAGGCCGCTTAATGTATAGTAATATATGCTAAATAATCCTTTATTATTAGCTAAAAAGGATAAAATAATTTTTCAATTAATGTTTTCGGATAGTGCGTTTTGTTCAATTACTTTCTTATTAGCGTTATTCGAAAGCCTATTGTTTTTTCTTTTAGTACTGCAAAAATTGTTCAGATCAAATTTGTGGAACACATTGAAAAATTGAAGAAACCAGAGTTTGTATACCCGCGCATTGCGCACTGCTATCCGATAGAACGAATTCTATACGGGCTACTATTAGCGTTACGCGGGTGTACTGTGCATAGAACTCGTTCGATCGGATAGCAGTGCGCGATGCGTCACGCGCGGGTATACAAACTCTGGTTTCTTCAATTTTTCAATGTGTTCCACAAATTTGATCTGAACAATTTTTGCAGTACTAAAAGAAAAAACAATAGGCTTTCGAATAACGCTAATAAGAAAGTAATTGAACAAACGCACTATCCGAAAACATTAATTGAAAAATTATTTTATCCTTTTTAGCTAATAATAAAGATTATTT
This sequence comes from Ctenocephalides felis, assembly GCF_003426905.1. Taxonomy (NCBI): domain Eukaryota; kingdom Metazoa; phylum Arthropoda; class Insecta; order Siphonaptera; family Pulicidae; genus Ctenocephalides; species Ctenocephalides felis. Next base: position 181,443,640 of record NW_020538040.1, on the reverse strand, counting down.
AGCATATATTACTATACATTAAGCGGCCTAAGCCAATATGAGTAGAATAACGTAATTTTTTTTTCGATATCTTTTATGGTTACGCCAAAAATTGAATTTGAAAAAGGGGCCACTTGGCATATTTTCAATGTTATCTCGGCCATAAGGTGAGATACAAAGTTGAAGTTTGGTATATCGGATGTTTTCAAAATGACCTTCAAAATGGCGTATAAATTATTCAAATACAAGGGTATTAGTCGATCATGTATGGCAGTGCGCCCACACCCTTGCGCGTCGTGACTATTATGTACTCGTCTGGCATACCCTTGCAATCGTCAGAATGGTCTGGCTTTCTACATATGCTTTTGAACAGTTACAAGAATACTTCCTCAAAATTTGAGCCTTGTGAAAGCAAGTTAAAAAAATGAGTTTTTTTACATTTTCAAAAACTCGAGGGATGATGACGCAATCGTTAAATGCTTGCCAGACCGGCACTTTCTTAATGTACCGATAATAAAATATCATTAAAAAAATTTCTAGCTTTGAGAAAACAGGTTAGTCAAATAGTTCACTGGCTCTTAGACTATGTGTAATTATGGATGAATGAAACGAACACAAACAATATATAACACACACACAGAAGCGAATTCGATTCAGGGGCGAAGCAGGGCCGAACTACATTGCGAAAGTGAAAATGAACCGACAAGGCGAATACATTTACTGAGAAGCAGTATATTACAAAATATTGAAAATAAAGAAAAAAAACTATAAAATATAAAGCAAGCATCGGTTCAGCCGTTTTTGAAAAATCGTCAACGAGAAGTCAAAATTAGACTCACTCTCCTTTTTTTTTCAATTTGGTTTCAGATGATTAAGAATGACTTAATTGTCGAGAAACACATAATATTAGCAAGTAGAATTTTCTAAATGAAAAATATTATTTTCTTTTAAATTTCTTTGTTAACAGTATTATATTGACAAAGTATACGATAAGCTTTGCACATAGTGTTCTGCATTTTAATATTTGATATCAAATTGAAAGTAAGTATTCGTTTTAAAAATTTTAAATGCTGTCAATATCGCATGTGGCTCAACAATTTATTGAATTTACAAGTGTTGGTAATTAAAGGGTATACCTGTTTGAGCCGATGTCATCTGTTTTAACGGCTGATCGCAACAGGTGGATTATTCAGTCGAGTCAACTATTTCATATTAAATTGAAGCTTTTGAATATTTACTCGGTTATAGACGGTTTGCAATAGCAAATATAATGTTTTATAACCAATTAATTGAATACTCGACGATCTATATAAAATTGACTATTCACGAAAAAATTCCAAAATTAAGTTCTTTAGCGCAAATACAAAAATTAATTGCCGGATTTGAAATAAAAAATTATATCACCTTAATAATAATGCGATATATTTTTTTGATATAGGCAATAACTGCAAAGTATAGTACTAGAACTTTGAAAAAAGAAACATGGTTTACAAGAATTAGTTTTGAACTTCGACCGGGGAAGAAAAAAGAGAGCGTCACATCGTAGAAATATGAATTGTATGTTATGTTATGTTGTAGGAAGTGCGCAACGACAGGTGCCGATCGTTAAGGAAGGTCTATGCAAGAAATCGGTTAGGAATTGTAACGTCTCAAAAGCAGAAGTCGCCGGCTATTATATATATAATGCATTCATTCCCCTTTCCAAAGCCAGGAAACAATGATAGCGAAGGAATTGAATCATCGAGGAGGAATTGTGCCCTCGATAGGGTCACACACTTGCTTACATTGTATCGGGCCTCTAGTCTATCCTGACTGATACTGATGTGTTTGGGCACCTCACGGACATCCTCCTTACAATAACAATAGGCGAACAATAATGATTGATACAGGAGAAACGAATTCACAATTCACAATTCACAATTCACAATGAAGCTTTTATTTTCCGATACAACAGAACGCGCTAATGTCTTAATGTAACAGCGATTGAGATGTTCAATTTCTTATCCGTATTTCACACGGATACCTAAGCCTACTATAATCGATTATCTTCATATCCAAAAAAGAAATTTTTTAATTTCTGACTTAGAAATCTTTTTTTTAACTTCATTCAAGTCGTTCTAAATCGTTTGACATAATTTTAACAAATCCTGAACAGATTTTGAAAATTTAAAAACTGTTAAGATATACAGCTTTATAAAATTGTTTTAGATTATAAATCTATAGTAAAAATTTTGATTGTTGTGAATGGCATTGAATAATTTCTAGAAAAACCGAGAATTTTATTGTTTAAAAGGTCTAAAAAACAGTTACCGTTATTTTAAAATATACTGATAAATTTTCTAATCTAAATAGCTAAATCCGAATTATTATTGATTGAGTCTTATACATATCGTATAGTTTGTGTAACTTGCCCTAAAGCAAAATGCCACTTACATCTAGTTTAGTCGAAAAACACGCGAGTAAAACATTGTCGGTCAGTTATAAGTGTTCTATAATAAATGATTATGTACATTTTGCTATAAAATAATCCCCGCCGATACAAATGCATTTAATTTTAATTATGCTATGCATTTGGATCAAGTTTATGTGATTAAGCAATTCATGGATGGTTAATTCGAATAATTGGCGAACGATGAGAAGATCGATGCTTTGCGAATCTTTCATGGAATAATAATAGTTATAGAATTAGATAATACTATTGATTATCGGTTTAAGAAATTATTAGCTACTATTGGGCTGTTTTAACTTATCTTAATATCTGAATTTATATATTTTCACATACCGAAAAGTTCATGCAATTCACTTTCTAATAAGTCTAATTTTCTAATGTGTTGTCTCATTTTTTAATTAGTATATGTTGGGGTCAAAACTAATAAGAAACGACAACAGCATATGTCTGATCAAGTATGAAATAATGTCTCGATTTCCATCGTTACTTTTCTAGCAGGTGTTATTATTACGGACGCACGAATGTCCTTATTATATTACCACTTCGCATTTTTAAAAGTTGGCGAAGAAAGTGCAACCGGTTTTTGTTATTTCGATTATTTGAAACAAGCGATTGGCGAATTATGAAGATTAAATAACAATAATCGACTATTAATTGAAAGCTGCCAAGCTGCCGTATTTGTATTTGATTCATGTTCCAAAGAATAGTCAACTGTAACAACAAATATTAGGAATAATTAATAGACTTTTATGGCACGGTATGATAATGAAACTCTACGATATAATGCTACAAAAATGCATAACTGAATCCCAATTGACCACACTCTAAAATTACCAGTACATATGTAATTTATTAATATGTAATCGAAACAGCGCTCATAAAGCACGCTAAAAAGTTAAGAATAGTCGTATTCAGTTAATGAAACAGACAGAAACTTCTTAGCATCGTATAATCTATAAAAAAGCTAATATTGACAAAATCGTGTGTGGTTATGAAACTAAATAAATAAGATCACTTTTTATGGTTTCGATCAGACGACTCGTGCCCGTCATATGGCCAGCGAGGGGACTAGACTTTCTGAAGCCGATACTATCTGAATTGTACCTTCGGCATTAAACTAGGTGTAATTGTAAAGTGTATGAGAATTAATCGGCAAGTATTAAATTTTAGGTATTTAGAAAAAAAATGACGACTGTTTATTTCCAAAGTGTAGTTTTCGCTTTTCTTTAATCAATGCAATTATCAATTGATATCTTTGAAACAAATTAATAACTGTACTTGTCTTAATTTAATTTATCGCATATATAAATGTTTAGTGAAAAAATAAAATAAATTGTAAGTTTTTTACACTGGATTTGAGGATAATATAAACGCGTGTAATTTTTACGACGATGTGATTTCTAAGTACGCAACCCATTTTTCCAAACTTTAATAATTTTGTATAATCAAAATACTTTTCGTAGACGATTTTCCAGGACAGGGCCAAAACGCGCCTTGAATGGGAAAGCGTATTATGCGTGATAGGGACAATATGTTTCAAAGTGTAGGAACTAACGTGAAGTCGTGTATTATGCTAAAATATTATGTATAATGTTCTTAACAAGGTTCGAATTGTAGTTTGTTTGCAATATGGGTATCCTACATATCGTATATCTACATTATTTTTAATAAAACTTAGAAAATTCTGCAATCTGCTGAATGGTCTTCAAATTATTTTTTACAGTACGTTTTTTTCAAGAGCGTATGGACTTTAGCTATTATTTTTATCGAATGAATAATGTATCTAACGACCAAATTTGACTTGCACTTTTCTTGCTTTATTTTTTTTCGTTTGTTATTTGAATTCCTCCGACTCGGACGTAATAATGAGTCCGACCGTTTAAAACTCCCTTTAAAAGGTGGAACAGGTGATTCCTCATGTGCGTGTAATTGAGTTGATACACGGGGGCCATTAACGGGACACAAGGCTTGGGATCGGGTCGTCGTTATTAAATTTAAAATTAAAATTTAAAAGGAGGGCTGTTTCATCGTCATTCTTAAACATCGAGCTGGAGGGCCTTTGCAAGTCGAAAATGTAATAATGCCACAATTTGTCATATTATTGTCATATTATGAGTTTGTAAATGAGAACTATTTCATGGATGCACAAAGTGAGTCTATGATGTGATTACGATGTTTATTTCTATATTTCTATGATAATATTTTTAATGCGCATGCGACATTTTCGTTCACAAAAATCACTTTTTATTGCCATTCGAATCTGCATTGGAGAAGACACATATGATATACAATTGAACATCCACATATGAAAATGAAGTCGGGTGTGTGTATGATACACGGTTGATTTTTGATAAGCACGTATTTCTCACCTGATATTCTATATCGTATTGTATCGCACACATAAAATATAAAAACAAATAAACAAAACAACGAGAAGCTTAAAAGAGTGCAGAAGTCAAAATTTAAAGGCTTATTGATGTTGTTCCATTGGTAGTTTACTTGTAATTGCAAGTTCATTTGTCGAACTTTCTAATAATTACATGTTTAAATAATACTAATTACATGATTATAAATATACCCTCTTTAAACTATCAAGATCAACTTCTTTTGTACTAATTTGTACCACCAATAAAAATTTGTACATTAAAAAATGCGAGGTGTTGTTAGCTTTTTCATATCTTCTCGGTTTTAGAA
>NW_020538040.1:181406826-181437518 GCF_003426905.1 Ctenocephalides felis | reverse complement strand
CACATGTACGTATAATAACAATAATGATCGTAATGAAAATAACAAGAACGAGACCAATTGGAGGACAGACGGGCGGCCCGCGAGAAATAAAGAAATGAGTTTCTTTGTGATGATTTTTAGATTGTCTTTGCGGTCGCCGTTGTGTGTTCATCGATTCGAATTCTTCGGATCACGTATTGCATTATTGATCTTTATGCCCGAAATCGAAGGGATCAATAACGACCATTGACCGATGGGTAAAAGTTTGCCAAAACATACACGTAGCTTGGCTGGTTAGGTCTCGTTTCACTGACTCTAATTTGAAACAGAGTTTATTGATTATCACCTATTGTTATTACTAATTTTGGCTTAAATTTTAATAAAACATTTATTTCGTTAAGTTTTTTTTTCAAATTATTCAATATATTTAAAAGTATATTAAATTCGAACTGAAATTGTTTTTTTCACGTACCAAAGCAAATGATAATACTTGCTCTAATTTTTTTTTCTCTATTTATAGGGGCTTTTTCTAATTCTAGTTCTATGGATTATTTCACAAGAAACTTTGTCTTAAGGCGTTCGTTTTGATTACCAACTCTGTAATTTTAAAATGTTTTATTAAATTCAATACATGATAAACCTGAGATATTTGTAAGTTGAGTTTCAAATATATGCAAAGTAAACTATATCGAAATTTCACTTTCAAGCTGTAGTTTGTTCAGCAAATTTTCTTGAAATATGATTTTTTATAACTACTTTATCTATTTCAAATCATACATACTAAATACTAATTAAGAATGTTATTAAAATCTGCTTTTTAAATGATTTAATTTTTTTATAGCTTTTCCTATTTTTTTATCTATGAATCATATTTTTCATCTAAGCACTGTAAAAAATGTGTACCATTTTCTTTACAATTAATTGTAGTAAATAATATTGCTTTTAATGTGGCTATTTCAAATCAAGGCAGAAAAAGAACTCTACTAAAATTTTAAATTTGAAGTTTACGATTATTAACTTAAAATACTAGCATACCGCGTATTTTGATTTTACCATTCCACAAAATTTTCAATTCAAAATTTGCAAAAAATTTAAGATGAACGTTTAAAAAAAGAACGTATATGACAATGCAGCATAATCTGAGACAAGAAATCTGATTCCGAGACAAATATAGTAAAATCTGGGACATAAGGTGAAAATCCGTGACATATGATTAGCTTGTACATATTGTAAAAATATAATGATTACTACTACTATTAAATAAACGCGTTAGTTTTATTTAAGAATAAAATAGTAGTTTAGTAAACATACTGTTGAAAATAATACTGAATAATGTTAACGATTTCAGTGTTATCGAATTGTAGTTATTTTAACTTTCTGGATTTTATAGATTCATTAACTCTATTCTAATAAAATATGTAGACAACTTAAATTCTGCATCTTTAATAAATTATATGTAATTTATTCAGATCAAATGTCATATTACAACTTCGTAGAGATGGTTTTGACCGTAGCAAGACCGTTAGTTTAATATTATTTAATATGGTGTCGAATTTTTCGACAGTTTCCATAATATTCTTAAATTAGTGTCATTCCCTCAGCCCAGTTTAACCGTCTTGACGCTGTTATCTCAACGTTAATTCCTCTCCTTTCGGTGAGTCGTTTGCTTCCCTTTAGCACGTTGTTCGCGAACAAAATCGAATCGTACTTTGTACTTGGCTGGCTCATTCTTCGGTACCTTATCCATTATTTCAACGAAAGATCCTCAAGTACAGATTTCAGAATCATGAATTATGTACACATACACTGTTCGCGGTTCGTGTCCGCTTAGAATGTGATTTGAATTTATGCATTTCAGCCGGGGACAGCTCACAGTCTGAACGACTCCCAGTTGTCTCGTGCTTGCCCATGGATATGTTTTTATTGCGATTCAAAGTCGCGGGTTCGGCCCCGATCTCACACCTTCGGCGGGAACGATATAAAAATTGAGAAACCAGGGCCAAAATGAAAAATGAAAATATGCTAGAAGTGTATCTAGAATGCACATACTTTGATTTCAGAGAATAGACCTATAACACTTTCATAATAACATTCTATTTTGTAATGACTATAGCTCGATTTCACAAAGTGTTTCTCCTAAACATCTCATCAAACATATTTTTAGTCAGTGTGTAGAAGTATCACGAAAAATTTAACAACAACAATCGATTAAAGGATGTGTATACATTTTGTTTTTGTAAAACCACCTTTATAGGCTTATAAAAGTTTAGGGAGTTGTTTATCAACACTGAGCGAAAATAATCAGATTACTCGGAATCTGAAAGTAATATATTTGAAGAAAAAAATGACAGATTCTGCTAGTTGAGACACTCTCATTTTTGAGCATGGTTACTGCGGAAATGTTCTAGAAATGGCTCATAAAACCAAAATTGCGAAGGGCTTGATTTGAATTTTAAAAATTTGAAGATTTTTTGATAGCAATAAGAACTTAAGAGTTTAAACAATTTTATGAGCTATTCTGATAAAACTTCTCCTTAACCACTTTGCTTTCTAGAAGTAAATCCAACTGTTTTCCTATTCATATTTGTTATTTTTTTATTTCAGAATTTTTCTCTGCTTCTGAAGGTATATATTAAGAATATTATACCATAATATAGAAATGTATAAATCTATTTATAAATACATATATTAAAATGTATTTTAAGTGAAAATGGATATCACTACTGTCTGATATATGTTCGTCGTTGCCATTCAATTTACAAAAATTTCTTAAAAGTTACTAATGTATTTGTCGATTGTTCTTACGAATGAAGCATTAGTTTCTCGTCACAACTTTAATTTATTGATGAGTACATTTCAATGGCGCTTTTCCTTATTCGAGTGCGTCCCTGTCCAGAACCCGCCGATCATTTCTCGGTCCTGGGAGTTCTCTACGATCCGTTTATGTGAGCTCGACGTGTACACATGTAACTACTTCGGTAATACTGTCAGATTAATACTAGATAATATTCCAATGTAATTCGCTTATTAGCTTGTTCTGGTTGCGTTTGTGGAGGATTTCGATAACTATAATTATTACGTTGCCCGACGTTAGTTATTAGATGGTGCGTATGCGCCGCCGACTTCGGAATCGGAATCTATCCGATTTATTTATTATTTATTACTGAAGTCGAATTGGACATGCGGTTGTACTTGTGTTCTCGTACGCATATCATCTTTTATATTTCGACGAGCTAAAAATTATTTTTTTGATAATCCCTTTATCGGTCGCTAGTTTTTCATGCTTGATTTCTCGGTAAATATACGAAATCTCTTTTAACTAAAAAAAAATTTTAGATACTTTTGAATTTTTCTTTGCTATCATCTCGATCGAAAATTTTGTTTTCATATTCTTGTATCATATTCATGTTTGGTTTGATTGTTGTTACATCACAGTGACTTACGACCGATAAGGGTTATTACTTAATTTGTAATCAGTAACCAACGTAGGTAAAAAACGAAATTTTATTAATTATCTATGTATAACGTTTAAAATGCAATGGGTTTTGGGTGCACTATTTTTTTCATTTATTTGTTGCTAAATGAGTAAGAGTTATAACGAATAATGAAAATTTCACTTCATTGAAAAATACGAATAAATCTATTCCATTCTCCAATTATTACTCCCATAGCTATTTCGATATAATATATCTAATACATAATAATAATCTCGTTCGTCGTGTATGAGTTCACGAATGTTTAACTGTGGTTACGCGGACCTTAAATTGCATTAAGATAAACATTTGACTAAACCATGATACCTAGAGTTAATTACTTGAGAACTTTAATTGGATTTTCCAGAATTTATCTGACCTCAGTAATCAGCTTTTGTAACTAACAATAAGTTAGTGCAGGTATATGCATAGGTGATATTGCTCTACATTTATTCTTACATTTGAATATATACATTATATTTTAATTTATATATATATATATATATATATAATAGATATATACATATATTATTTATTACGGATACAGACTAAGACTGATGGTTACTAAAAATTTAAACCTAGTGATTGATCATCATAATTTATGGCCTGGACGGGCATCCTAAAATCTTACTGTCCAAAATGTGTTTAATTATAAAAAATTCATTAAAACTGAAGGCTGCGTCAAAATTTTGAAATTTCATGCAACTTGCCTCCAGGCAAAAGTAGTTTATATTATATACCATATAAATTAATCCGCTCGCGTTTAATTCGGCTATTCTTTAAAATGTAAATGCAATTCACGAATCGAATTTACGATCTTGATACGGAGCGACTAATAAAACTAAATTTTAATGCTATCAGGCATTTTTAGAATTTAATTATAATTTATGATTTTTCATATCAAGTTTATAACATAAAGAACCTCCTACGTATATATAGTTTTACTGTGTTTATTATAATATTAATGAATTTGTAATTTATAAAGCACCATCATAATTAATATTTTACAGTTAATCAAATAACAACGCGTGCTATTACAAGAGTTATTACGATTAATGTTTTAACATAAAGCACGGGCAAGAATAAATTAATTATATAATCGTTAAGTGCCTTTTGTAATGTTTTATAGTTTATATTTTATATGTATTCAGTACAGTAAAAACATTCGAGCTAAAATATGCCAGTTTTGTAAAAAACCTGATATGCAATAATAAGGCATATACTTTCTGAATTTTACTTACGACAGTCGGGATTGCCGTGGTTTAGTAGCAAGAGTTTTTGCCTTTCACTATAAGTTACAAGTTCCATTCACCTTAACATCAAGAAATAGTACCTAAATATAATTTCATGTGAAAATGTCTTTTCGAGTCATTGCTGAAAAAACGTAAATATAATTAAAATAAATCATTACAATTAAAAAGGAAACTCATTTTTGTTGCCCTATAAAACGGTCGCGAAATATAACCTTTATCTCCATAACTTATAGTTCACCTAGATTTTGTTAAATTGGCATTAACTGCAGCTGCACAGGAGTTAGTAGAGATCATGAACATATTTTCAAACATTAAATATATTCGTTTTAGACAATAAATTAGAATGAATTGTTATCAAAACCTACTAGATCGATTTTTTCCTTTTACTACCCATTTAAAATAGAAATTGGTGCAAATGCTAGTTTAAAAGTTATAGCAATATTAATTTAATTTTAAAATTTTGGGTACTTATAGCTCCTACCATCTATTAATTATTATTTTTTTGGCTAGTAGAAATACATTGCCAGTTGTTCCTAGATCGCTGAATCCGTCGATTCCGACGCAACAATCGGATTTATTGGATTGGGTGTGAATGCGGCAGAAAAATAAATAGCAAAGCACGCATTCCTATGACTTATCGACGCCCTGCAACTGAGCGTTGTGTTCATTTTGTTCAGTTTGTTCTCTCGAGTATAAAGTACGAAGCTTTTAATCCTTAAAGTTCGCGATCAATTTGCTTTTCACCATCAGGCTCGGCTCGAACTGAACGAGGTGCAAGGTGCAGAAATCGATCGGAACGAAGCCGCACGGCCGCTCGATTCCTTTGTTTTTAATCGATTTGTCATTTAGCAAATCAGGAGACGAAGTAACGCTGATAGTTTCGTATAAACAGATATGCAAAAAAAAACTACCCGAGAAGCGGCAATACCACGGAAGGGCTTTTTCACTTGGAAACATCTGTAGTTTCAAGTATAAATGAGAATCACTATAGCTAGATATCAGGTTTCCGTAATAAATATTTAATTAAATCTTTTTTTTGTATTATGCAAAATGAAATATTTTGGGTAATGATATCAGCATTCATTGTCAGAATAGACATATTAAGGTTATTAGTAGTTATTAGCAAATTAGAACACTGAGACAAATAGAGACAAGTTTACGAGTACATTCAGTTGTTTTAAGGTCTACTTTATTTATTACCTACATTAACCTCTTGTATCAAACCTTGTAAACCTTTTGTACAAGTCTTTGTGATTTCATTTTTTTGCGGATAACACTCGCGTTATCATTAAAGTCAAAGTTTATTAACGAATTACATTATGAATTAAATGAATATAAAAAAATTCAAAGCAACATTATGCAGCTACTAAGTATTCATTAAAATAATTTTACTTTACTTTCATTTATTACGAACTGCATTAAGCTGCGTTTCCATTTCAAACATCTATCATTTTCCTTCACCGTTGCCATACAGTATCCCTTCGCTTCGTGCACTGGATTTTGTCATTTTGCCATTTTCTAAATTCCTGCAATTGATCGAATACCTGGTAGCCGGTTGCATAAGCACATAATTCGATGCAACCTGTATTTTATTTATAGTCATGTTTAATTTATATATCTCATGTGCCGTAGCTCAGTAGATCGCGTATGCGGCATATATTTTAATCGTTGCACAGTCCAAGCCCGTTCCACACCTTGCTTCCGTGTTTTTTCACGCTCGGCACGTAACCGGTTCGAGTTGTGGTTTAAGTGCTGATTGACGGCAACGCTTCCTGACAATTCTCGTTTCGCGACGGAGCGTTGCGTTGCGACACCGATGACCACTTTTTCCGAGGAGCGAACGAGTTTTTCTTCGTCGCCGAGGAGCTATTTTCATAATGTTTTGAGAAACAACTTACACACTTAAGCTTCCTAATCATTATATGTCCTGAGATTTATATAAAGGAGCTTTTTTTGTTCATTTATCCACAAACAGCAAACAAGAAAATAGTATCCTATACATACTGGGTTAAAAATTGTTCAAGTTTAATAGTAGTCACTTATTGAGTAATTTACTAATCTAATTCAGGTCCTTTGGCCAATTTCTCTTAGTTTTTTTTGCTTAGAATTTAATTTTGAATATAGAATGGCTTGCGTTTGAAAACGCTCAGACTTCTCTTCAACTAGCAAGACAATAATGGCAATATAGGTTTGACACGGTTGTACTATTAGGTTGTCAAATATCTCCCTTCCACTTTTTTGCTCTGGTTTATAATACAAAAAGGCGGAAGGGAGATATTTGACAACCATATATTTAGTATTAATATATACTAAAACTAAAATATTATTCACTTAATCAAAAACAGTGCAGCTCCTCTCTCTAAGTAGAAAAAAATCAAAATATTTGAAGATGTTTAAAAAAATAAGTTGATTGGTGTACAAAATTTGAAATTTTGAATTTTAATGTGTGATGATTTTAAGATATGAATGAGTGATTTTGTTTTTTTAGGTTATTTGATACAATTATTTGATGTAATGAATTTTCTGCTTTTTGGTTGCATGGTGATGATAATGATTGTCGCTGGGCAAGCTTATTGTGATTATTGCAAGATATGGAAAAATAAAGGAGTTACTTAAGGTTAGTAGTTAAGCTATTTAGTTATATATATATATATATATATATATATATATATATATATGATATTCAGTTTTCAGGGCAATACATCAATTAGTATTAGTACTGTACAGTACTTTACAAATTCATAAAAATCTCATTCAAAAATTTATATATTGTTCAATTTAAAATGACAAGGATTGTTTTTTTGGTGCATTGTGAACATTTATAATATGAAATAATTAGGATTGTGCATTGTGAACATTTATAATAAGAAATAATTAGGATTAATTCAATTACATAGTCCACTGAAGATGACACACAAACAATGTGTCGAAACGTATGGAAAAAATAAAAATGTTTTAAAGTCATACAAATTTTTTAATTGATGTATTGCCCTGAAAACTGAATATCACATATTTCAACATCAAAATTATGAAAAATTTAATATATATATATATATATATATATTGTGTGTGTGTGTATATATATATATATCATTCTCCCAGCCACAATTGCAAAAAACTCGCTTAAAATCGATCATTTAGCTCAACGTGAAAGCTTTAAAATCCAAATATCTGTATCAAGAAATGGAAGTATTAAAATGAAGTTTGGACTAGAATCACTCATGTAGACAAAAAGTTAAAAGCTTTGAAAGCTCAGGAATGAAATGTTTAGGTCCTTTTCGCTACAACATTTTTCGCCCGTTTGAGAATTTCATTTATAACTTATATCTTTAAAAACGTATATCATGTTGAATTAAAATACTTTTTGGTAAATTATTGCAATCAATAAATTTTACGATATTTTAATAATTGGAATTGTTTTAAACCATTTCTTGTATTATCCGCCGTGTTATAAAATCAATTCCTTTCCTGTCTCGCTCTCAGTCGTAATTTAATCGTCATAAGCATCTGCAGGTGATGTAACAGATACAACTAATTTTATAAAAATATAACAAATAATAAATATCAGAAATGGTGAGCGGTCGACGTACGCGATCGACATGGTCCTGTGCGTTTTCAACCTGTCTTGGTTTTCCTTTGCTGTACAATACCTACTACCTACTACCTACTACCTACTACCTACTACCTACTATACTGTACCTACAGCCGGTGCGGGTGTATTTGTTGTTTAACGATACAGTAGCATCGTGATCTCTCGCTTTCGTACTAGTTCAGCGACTCTAAAACTGTTTATCAGAATCGTATTATAAATTCTTCTACTTTTTATCATAACTTACAGCACTATTTGATACTGTATTGAACCTGCTCCTTAAAACATTGCGTTTTAGAAAGCAAACCAAGAGATGGCCTATCTATATTTGATTAATTAGAATTTATTTAATGCTGATTATATAATTTGAGTTTGATGCAGCAATTTTTAAGCAAGTGCTATTTTTACTTGGTTGTATATTAAAATCTATTAATTTGGAAATATGAACAAACAACACTTTTTTGCACTAATTTATTAAATAATAATTTTCACAAACTTTTCGAGACTAGGTTATAATTTAAAATATGGAAAAAATAAATTTTAAATTATAACACACTGATGATGAAACAAACCTAGTCTCTAAACGTTTGTGAAAATTATTATTTAATAAATTAGTGCAAAAAATAGTGTTGTTTGTTTATATTTCCAAATTAATATCTATTTATCCACTCAGAATACAATTGTTATATTAAAATCTATATTTTTTAAAACTACTTGATATCAAGATTATCAGGTGGTAATCAATTTGGGAACAAGACTTAATTTCAAGTTAAGATAAAATATATATAAATTGACATATATTTTTTCTAACATATATTTTTCAAGCTAATCAACTTATTTTCCAAGTGGTAAGGTTTATCCACCTTAAAAGTTCTTCTTTAATTTTTTGACCAAATTCTTCAATTTGACTGAAGAAAAACCAATACAGTTCTAAATTTTTACTCTCCTACCACAAACCTCTCGTCAGAAAGTCATCAGTCGATGAAATTGTTTCACTGAATTTTATTTGATTATGATTTTTGGGGTTATGGGAAAGCTTAAATTTTATTTCAACAAACTCTTCTAAAATTTTGCATTATAAACAAGTTTTTTTAATACATTAAATAATTTTTATACCACTCTTAGTCGTATGCGAAACATAATGTAAGTAATATACATTTATAAATTTTGTTTTATTTTGTTTCTTAGTTTAAATATTAAATTTTTAACTTAGGGATTATTTGCATTAGGAGAATTATTTGCATTATTAATAATATTAATAAGAATAAGCGCATAAAATTTAGTGTATTGTACATAATTAAATTTGCTATTTAATTGTTTGATATCTAAATTTATTTATTGGCATGTGTAAATATAATTATTGATGAAAGAGAGTTTGATATCTCTTTTGTTCTATTATACACATATTTTTGTTGGTTACCTATCCTATTTGATATTACAAAGTGTAATGGACAATTAAGGGATCTTATTGAATGATTCTTTTCAAAACCACGGAAAATCACCTCATAGTCTCTCAAATAATATTTAACTATTTATGAAATTCTAATAAAAAAATGTATTTTTTTACTACCCTTAGTGTAAGTTTTAGTATTTTTTCTGTTATTTTGCATGTTCTATTGAACCTCCAACCATGTACTTTGATATATATTAGCTTAATAAAATCAATTGAGGGGTCTTTTTGGAAAAGCATGTCTAAAGTCATAGAAAATCAGTTCCTGCTTCCAAAGAATGATTAAATATTTTGAGTGACTATTTATGATATTATATTGAACAAAATGTAATATTTTCTTATGATTCCGCATAAATTTCGTTGAATAGTCTTTTAGATGAGTGAGTATTCTGCCTGTCGGCCGTGCGAGTTGTTTCTTTCGTCTGTTTGAGATTCGTAAAGAGCGGCACGCGACCGGAACGCACTATCAGCGCGTGCCACATGATTCCTCCTTCGGCTTCGGCTTTGTCTTTGGCTTGATACCTTCGCAGTGTTGCGTTGTTGCTCTATTGCTGATCTGCTACTGTTACTGATGATGGAAAAATCTCACTTACGTAAAACTGTAACTCCATCACAATGATAACAAATTTGATAAATTTTAATTTTTTTATTTTACTAAATCACTATCTGTCTTTAAATTAAAAAAATGTGTTTTTATTCGATTCAAAGTTTATTTTTTCAGAAATTAATTAAGAAGAGATAGTCTGGAATACCTTTGCCATAACCTAATCAGCACGGTTCTTCGTTTCAACAATTGATATCTTTCGATTACTTTTTGAATTTTCAAAATCAGAATTTTTCATAGAAAAGTTGACTAAAAACTGCTACTAAAAGTTGACTGTTTTGCTAATAAAGAAACGGCTCGGCCGATTATTGTCCAAAACTAGTCAACGCTAGTCCTCGTCGATTTTCAGCAAATGGCTTTCAAATATTTGAAATCGGTGCAGCCGTTTTTTAGAAAACAACGACGAAAGTTTAAATTTTAGCTCACATACTTTTTTCAATATTTGTGCCAAACGATTCAGAGTGACTTGAAACGTCGAGAGAACATAACATTGGCTAATCGGCAAAACTTCTGGCAATATATGTTATACATACCCTTCGGGAATATAATAAAATATAATTATATACGTTTGTTACTTCACAAATTAATCAATTCCTGTATTTTAGGTCGGATCATTATAATAAAGATATAGTTTATTAGTTTCGAGATTTCGGTCGTGTAAAGTGTCAAAATGATTTTTCATAACGTCACGGTCCCCTGACTCATGTATCCGGCGCATTAACTCCGCTTCTTTCGTACAATGACTAAATGAGTTGTACGCTGAATTTTTTCTGTAAGTCGTATTAAAACACAAAATATAATAGTATTTTTTTTCTAGCTAATCGACACACTATGAATGAAAACTCAAATAATGCCAGGAAATATAATATAAAATTATAGAACGAAGGCTGTGCGCATCGAAGAACAAACTTATTACTACTCGTTAAGGGACGAAGTAATATGTTACGTTCTCATAGTAATTTACTTTACTAGTTAGTATTATTCAGCCTTATAAATCAAAATTAATATGTAGGTTTTTCATCACAATTAAGTTTTCATTACTTTTCTACAATCACGCTGCGTTGCTGTTTTGAAGACAAAATATCAAAGCGCGTAAGCGCCGTGTCGCAGTATAACGTCTAAACATTGGTACGAAACCCATAAAAATGTAAACAAAATTTATACATATAATTAATCTATATTTAATCTATAAAATATCTGATAATTTGATGTGCATATGCTTAATGATCATTTCTGACCGCCAAATGCCTTTTTTTCACTTTTTAGTGGATTTTTTGCGATTACTATAACTTACCCTATGGGAAGTTAAAAATACCATTAGAAACTAAACCAATAAGTTTTCCAAAAGGTTTTATTTAATATTAAAGTATATCTGGTTGTTCGAGGAAATTAGAGTGTTTGTGTTCACTGTAATTACTAACTTTTACAATAAACATTGCGCCGGCCCTCTTCAGGGCACAATTTCAATAGTTGATAAATCTCATTTCTCATTGGACGAATATCTGATAAAACATTTCGTCTTACAAAAATATTTATATGTGTATTTCTACAGTTGAACAAATCAATCTCAGTTAATTCTAATCAAATAATTCACTTGTGACAATAATTAACGTAATGATATTTTTCCATATTTTTTCCGTTTTCGTAATTTCTTTGTATATTGTCCAGGTACTTTTGCTAGTAAAGTGAAAAGAAAGCTGATCACGACGCGTAACAATGTACTCTTAATTTTCTATGAGCCAGATTATTTAATAGGACATCCCATTAAAACACCTGACTCGAAACCTTATTGTTATCGTACGATTATAAAAAAGTACTAATCATAGCACAACATCTACTTGTGTTATATTAATTACACAAGCCGACATAATGAAATTTTATAAAATAGAAGCACAAGATATAAATAAGTTTGTGCTACATATTTCAAAAGTTATATCAAATAAGTGTAAATCGTTTGTTTGCGGTAGTGATAATTCTGCAGCTTAGGGAAAGGGCAAATGTAAAAAAACGGTCATTTTGAATTTTTAATATCGGTTCAGATTTTTTGTGGTAACTTTGTCGAAATATTTTCTACTTAATTGCTAATCAACAATTACTATTTATTGAATTTCATCGAATGGCTTTTAAATGTTTGAAATCAGTTCAGCCGTTTTCGAGATCAGCGCACATACTTCTTCCAATTTCAATTTTTTATTCAGAATGACAAATGATAAAACAAACTTTTCTGGCTAAAACAAACTTCTCATTCGATAAGTTAATAATAAATATATTACGCTACAAAATTTAACGGTTTGAGCAAAATTAATTTCAGTCAGTTCTGTACCGTGAAAGTTATAATTGGAAAAACGGTCAAGTCATTGGAAATAATTTCGTGTATAGGTGGTCTCAATTTTACGGGTTCAAAAAAATTTGCTCAATTTTTCGCCTAACTTTCTTGCAGATGATAAAATATTTCATGAATTTAATAATTCACACACACGCGTATATACTACTATAATATAATATGGTATATATATATATATATATATATATAAATATATGTATATATATATATATATATATATATATATTTATATATATTATTTAAAGTCATTGTTTTTAAACAATTTCAATGTGAACCAACCTATAATTAGTTAATAATTCAGTTAACACATTTTTTATTTGACTTAATATTACAATTGTTAATGAGCATTACGCAACATATTTATTATGTAATTAAAATACATAATAAAATAAAAGAAAGTACATAAATTGGCATACTGTCTATTTGATGATAAGTTGCTTGAAATCAAACTCAGTGTAAGTGGCATTTATCCTTGAGGCAAGATGCATGATACCATTTTGAGTTTGAAATTGTTATTTGGAACGATAAGTTCCAACAGTTTTCCATTACTATGATGTAGGTACTATTAATTTGTTGTCATTCGCATATGCATTTGCTTATCATTAAATACCCTGTAATAATAATTGTTTGTGTGATGATGATGATGATGAATAACCGTAAAGTAAATCCGTAAATAAACGGCACATCGTTTTACAATAAAGTTTCAGATCGCGCGAGCGAACACTATGGATATAACGGTTTCCCGAATTTCACGCTTCGAATAATTTTTCATTAAGAAATTGCAAAAAAAATATACATTACATAACTCGAAAATGAATTTATATTGTGTTAATTGCGATAATCTAGAATTATAATTGACAAATTATAAAACTGCGATGTTCTGAAAATTGTTTTAGTCTTACAATCGAGTTAGGAAATGAAGTTGCCCAAAAAAATCTGCTAATATCTTCATCAGCTGCCTGTATGTGATGTATCTCTAACATCAAAATTGTCTGATCAGAATCTGGCGAATGAACTCAGGCACCGATAATCATTTAGTATATAGTAAAATAATGATAATTGAATTTGAAAACTAGCAATTAACTTTAACAATCCAATAAACATTTTCTTACCATATGATGTCTCTTCTAATATTTCTTGGATAAAATTAACGAACTTTTTTCTAAACATCCCCTTGGTAGAATCTGTTGGGGCATGTGTTGAAGTCGAATTGTCGTATTTATTATCATATTTTAGGGGTGTTTTATAGACAAGAGGCCAGAGTGGAGTTCCTGCACGAGTTCAGTGTCCTCGCAAGTGCGGCAGGTGCACGCCGAGATGTTTTGCCTTAGAATCCGCCTTACACCTGACGCAATGCCTCTAAACGACTATTCTAATACGGACATTAGTTTACGATCTATTAATAATGAATTGAAAAAAATGTTATCATTTGCTTGTTTATTGAATCATTTTAGTTCAATATGCTATAATTCATCTGCTTCTAGTGATATTCAGTGCTGTGCACATCAATTTTATGTTTCAAATCAACTTCCCTAAGGAAATGTTTAAGTTTATGCCAGAAAAT
The DNA here is from genome assembly GCF_003426905.1 of Ctenocephalides felis. Classification (NCBI taxonomy): domain Eukaryota; kingdom Metazoa; phylum Arthropoda; class Insecta; order Siphonaptera; family Pulicidae; genus Ctenocephalides; species Ctenocephalides felis. The sequence goes on along the minus strand of NW_020538040.1, from coordinate 181,423,262 downwards.
CCGATTTGCTCATTTTATGATTTCTCAATTCATAAAATTATTATCAATTCATTTGGCATCGAAATTGAAAAAAACTATGTGCGAGCAAAAAGTTGACTGTTTGTTCACGTTTTCTCAAAAATTACCGCAACGATTTTAAAAACTAAAAACCAACTTGATAAAACTGCCGTTATTTGATAAATGGAGAGTTTTCCGAATGTATTTGAATTAAAAAACATTCCCGACTATCAACACGATTTTAATGTTTTCTGATGAAATAAAATCAATTAATCCGTTCTCTCGTCGTCCATACGGATTGAAATGTTTTTTTTTAGTATTATTTTAATCCGTTAATCTGTTCTCTAGAAATCGGTACTAAAGGAAAGTAAATTAATAATAATTCTCAAACGTCTTTGATAATAAATAAATATAAATATATATTCCAATATATTACTCTTTTTCGTGCTTTTTTCCAGGCGGGTCTATGATATAAAAGCATCATATTTGCCGCCTAATTTTCTTTTTTTTGCTTTAAATGACTTTGTTAGCATCTAGTACCTTTTGAAAATTATTTTTAACTTATTTTTAACTTAAGTTAGAGTAATCGCAAAAAATCGAAAATGAATATATCTTTACGTTTCAAAGGTTTCTGAATATTTTGGCATACCTTAGAAACCGATTTGAATAATTCAAAAAACATTCGATTTGTATTGATAAGGAGACGTGCTGATTAGTTTTTGGCGAAGGCAGGTCTAGCCGTTCCGAAGATAGGAGGCAAAAAGTGCCAAAAACGGTAACTCAGTATTTAAGAGAAAGGACCGTCCGGTTTTAATAATTCAGAAAACATTTTACTTGTATTGACAAGATGAAGAACTGTTCAAACTTTGATTCATGGGGTTATCAATAAAAATAAGTTAAAAAAATGTCATTTGGCGGTCAAAAATGATTATTGGACATGACATCGAATTGTACATTAAATTATCAGATATTCTATAGAGATTTTAATAATGTGTACACATTTTGTGTAATTTTTTTTGGGTCTCGTACCAAGATTTTTAATTGCTATACGGGAAGTTCCAGCAATTTGCCTTAAGGCACGATGCCATGCACCCCACTAGTTAATATTCCAATTGCATCTATGGTGCCTCTGCTTTTTGTGAATACCAAGTAGTTCTTATTATCAGTAATATGCTGCTCGATCTTATTTTCAAGTCGCCTAGTGAAAATTTTTGGTGAGAAATTATCCGATGTGAGAGGTCAATTGCCACATTTGTTTGCTTAAGGCTTCTGCTGAAGATCATTCTTCTTCAAATCTTAAAAGTTTTTTGGCTATTTCAAAGGTTTAAAGACACCAGCTGAGGTTTGTGATTAGATCAATACAAGGGTGCTCGTGATTAGTTCTGATTTCCCTTACTTGTACTCTGGATGTCTAAAATACTGGCTGAGTGATGTATACAAAAACCACATCTACGTTGGTGGAAATCACTTTGATTAATTAATTATTTAGCGGACTATAAGTTAGAATTATCCATCCTGTCACCATAAGAAAGTTAATAAAAAGTACTATTTATTTTACGATATATATATATATATATATATATATATACACCTAAGTCTGTTTTTACACGGAGATTGGTTCCAGAAGAAGTCGTGTAAAAAAAAACGTGTAAAAAAAGACATTGATCTTATACAAAAATGGGTGATTTGTTCCTAATCTCTAAAACCTATTAAAATTAGTGAAAAACAAGAATTTTCAGGGTATTCCCCTAAATGAGTGCTATTCACATTTGCTTTGACCAGTAAAAATTGTTTGTACGCGCTAAAGGGGAATTCACTTAAATCTTTAAGCTAGTGTTCGCAAACTATCGATACTATCGATGGTTTCAGACTTTTTTCTTTCATAAATACTTTTTTGTGATATGAACATACTTCGCAAAAATTAAATTTGACAAAGAAAATTTAAGTACATAAAATTTCAAATCGTGCTAAATGGAATAAAATCGTGTAAAAAAATTAAAAATATTCAATTTTCAAACCGTGTTATATCAAAACCGTGTACAAAAAGACCGTGTAAAAACAGACTTAGGTGTATATGTATTTGATTCAATTTACATGATTCTTTTCTCATTACTTTTGCCAGACTCTTAGTTATCATAAAGTACAGGTATTTATATGCATACATTTATACCCCATACCGCGAAGGGTTTCGGGTTAAATAGAAAAAGCCCAAATATTGACCAACGTGTTATAGCATTTAATATTGATGAAAATTATACAGAAATCAAATCATTTTATGAATTATTTTCTCATTGCTCCCCACTCTTTGTGGCATTACAACAATTCTTTAAGGGACACTTAAAGACTACAGAATAAATATACAAATTGAAAAACATTTTGGAACAAATTAAAAGAATAAACAAATCTCTCTGTATCCGTTAATGATTTTGTTTAAAAATCTAGTTTTTTTTTCTTTTTCAAATATTTTAATTATCTACTGAAGATTGGTGAAATTGAGATGCAAAACGTATGCAGTTTTAATTAAAATTTTTCGAAAGAAATTGAATTTGATCCGAACAGAAGACGGTCCTGATCTTTCGACTCCGGGTTTGTCGTCGAAGCGGATCTCGTAAGGAGCATCGCAGTCGCCGGGCGTGACCGTCAGTCATCGCGTCCATCGTCCAATGGCGTAGCGCGTATCCCCTTGGAGTGCGCTCGAACGGCACACCCGTGCGAACCGCCGTCTAGCACTCGGAGACGCGGACCACGAAATTTTCCTGATGTCACGAGCCGGACGAATTGCCGGACGAATTGCCGGGCTCATCTGTCGATTATTAAGGAAATTAGCATATTCGATCGGAGCGGATGCATCACCGGTACTCTGGTTGTCTGGTTGAATGTACCAGATGGAAAGAGGTTTTGTCGATTATGTCTTTCGTGTAAAACATGCAGAGATAATATTGACCATGACTAACTTATGATAACAATAACGATATACTTGTGGGGTTCGACAGTCTTTAAATCGGCGAACATATGTAAATATAGCAAATCCAGAATTGAGCAATACGTACGCCACTAGATCTACAAAAAATGTGAACGTGATACTTTGGTTTATTTGTTCTAAATAAGTTTTTATATTATTTCTCGCAATTTTTATGCATTTTTGCAAAGTAATCTAAATAAAAAAATAAACAATCTAAATTTGTGTAAAAACTTTGTCAAACTTTTCATTGTGCTTTGGTCAAAAATTTAAATGTTACTGTATATTATCTTGATTTTAACAACCGAAACTAAATCTTTGCATGCTATTTTTTAATTTTTTTAATTTAATTTTTTTATTTTCAATAGCAATCAGAATACATGACTATTCTATGAGCTATTTGGCTTATGTCATTCACTCACACACATACACGCACACTTGCAAACACACATATAAATTTATCGGATCAATATTACAATCAGATTGAGGCAGATTACTGATGCTCCGTGATTTGTTAGTAACAAAACTTTACACGACGATCTTCATATTGATTTTATAAACAAAATAATACAAATCAACAGTATAAAACATTTTCAAAAACTACGACATCATTCAAACCATATAGTCTCTCAGCTTCTTGAGACATCAACTTCAAGAAGACTGAAGAAGAAGCTGCCCGAAGATAATATGAACAGAATAATTGAATCATTTATTGAAGTGATTCTCTAAATATGATTGTAATATCTTTGCATGCTATGATGATGATTTTAGAACATTCGAATTCAATAAATACCATAAATCATGATGTAGTATGATCAACTTTATATAAGTAGACAGGACTAATAAAAGATAAAGAAATTATAATGTTATATGTCAAGGGGGAGAGTTCGATTATTTTGATCAATGTTAATTATTAACAAACATTATTAAATTTTGCAACAATGTATGATTGTTTCAAATATGAACATATATGTAAAAAACGTGAAGGCAACCCAAAGTAAACGAGATTAAATTTTAATTTTTGACCAAACATCCCAAGCTCACTTAAAATTGCGTACGTACTAAAAAGATATTATAATATTAATTTCAGGTATAAATCAAGTTTTTTTGGAAGATTCAGTCAGAAAATTTGTTAGGTTTGATTTTATTTTGGTTTGTAATCGTAATAAACATTTTTTATATTTTCAGAAAAATAAAAACAAATCATGCTAAACTTCTTAATTTGGGCAGGCTAAATACGCAGGAGCTGAAATTAAATTTAATCTGCCACACGCGTTTTATACACAATTACTTTTCAATTCGATAATTCAATTTACATTTTTAATTCTCAAAAAGTGCACTGTTCGATATTCATTTTGTTCTAATTTGTATTAGATTAACCTTTTACAACCAAATATTTTCATCATTCTTTGCACTTTAATAAGAATTCACTTTTGATCTAAGTCTAATTTTCTATCAATTTATATTACTCAATGTTGCTAAACGATTCACTTAATCACTTAATTAATTTCATTGATCACTTAATTAATTCGTGTTTCATATAATCTCTGTGTTACTATATAAGAGTATAATGATTTCAAGTAAATTTTCATTCATCACTATAATGTGCACTGTGCATAATGTAAACATGAATAACACAGTAACGTTAGCATGAAATCAATCATGCAATGCATTCATAATACTTATATTTTAATTAAATAATTATGAATCGGTCGAATGCAAATAAATGTAGACGAAAAGCTGCATTTCTATTATTTTCTTGCTTGTATACTGGGGCGTTCCAGCAATGTAGGTACCCAGTGGCGTCAGAAGCAAATTTTTGATGGGTGGGCTCGTTTTTTTTAGACAGTCAGCGTGAGCTCGTTTTTTTCATCATATTTCATCATATCAAATTTTGAGATTGATTTAAAGTATGTACAATATTTACGTAAAAATGTTTAACAATATCACATTTTGGAAGATCGGTTGAACAAATTTGGATGTTATGATAATTCTCTTAACCAATTGCGTTGGTTTTAATAGATGGCAACCCAAACAGTTGTCTCATATCTATTTGATAATTTTATTATTACAATTACTGTAATAGTAATGAAATTTTTACTTGGCCAATAGCTATTTTTATTTGAAAACGCAACTATATATATTGCTATCTATATTTTTAAATGAAAACCGATATTACGACTGCTTGACATCAGGCTGTCACCGTGGTATGAGTATCCTGAATCAAATCCCTCTGCTTTAACCACTTGCCGATAAGCTAGCTTATATTATATATTATGTTCTTATAATATTATGGATTTCGCACCGATAACAGTTAATTTTGTTAATGGTTCTGTTTTATGGAAATCGAAATTTTCATGTGCGCTTCAATTTTACTCATTATCAGAATCTTAAAAATATATTGACATATAATTTTATAAAGGGTTTTTTGAAATCTCGCATATGAAATGGTACAATTCATAAAACGATCTTGCAAAAAAAACTAATTTTCATACTTTCTAAATTTCGTACGCTATATAATATTTTTCTTTTGTTGTAGAAATTTGTTTATAAAATTTGAAATGTAATTTCATTCACCACTAATTTAGAATTATGTCGTAATGTACCTGTAAATTGGTTGAAAATTTTATAGAATCATTACTATTTATTTATTGCCTGTTCAGTATTATAATACTATTACCTCTAATGATGATCGCTTCACGCAATCCGTTCATGATAAAAACAATATTATCGAATGCATTATATATGTTGATATCTCAATCAATTCGCATAATTCTTCCGATTCGTTTAACAAAGAAGCTCCGGCGATAAGTCGGAAAGACATCGGAGTCGCCGAAGAGGAATGTTCTATCCCTTCCCCGGGCCGTTCGCCCGTCTTGTGTTGTCCGCGAAGGCGTGGTTAGCCGTCTACGCGGGCTTCGCGGGTACGCGATGGACTGAAGCCGAGCATAACACTTATCGCACGACAGTCGCGGACGACGGTCGAATCGATCGCGGATTCAAAATAGATAGTCGACAGTTGAATTAATAGGCATTACAGGATTAAATCCGCCACCCTCAAGCGGTTTTATTTACAGTGATTCATCTATCAGTGTTTTATTCATTTTGTGCGCTAAAACCATATCACAATTGGAATACAATTACTCATAAGTGCTGTGTTACGCTGCTATTATTTAAACTTCACTCAGTTTAAATCAGTGTTGTAAAACATCAGTGGTATAAACTACGTTTTGTGTTTAGTTCAGTTAATACGCACGGATTCAAAAGGCGGCCCTCTAACGTGGTGAGTTTACAGGTAAACGATATCAGTTGTACGCAAAAGCTCTGCTAAGTCTTTTAAAAGCCCACTTAAGCTCTTGTCTTATGGGGTGATATATGGGAGATATCGATACCCGCATTCGACAGAAACCCGGCGCGGAGCGACGCGCAACAAGTGTAGCGTAGGGTAAAAGCGTAGGCAAACTCGACGCTGGGGTACGACGGGCGCGCCGCGATAAATAGTACTAACAAAATAATTGTTCGAAAAATTATTTTATAAATAATTATTTTATTTAAAAGTCGTGATAAACCATCTATACACCACGTTTGTGACAAACAAAAATATTATGATATCTCTATTATTCTAACCATTTTCATTTTCCACTTTTTTTTAAGAAAATACATAAAAATCAGTAAATATTTTAATTATGACTGAATAAGTATATTTTTTATAACTACATTTTATCTGTGATTGAAAAACTTATATTATTTGCACGTTTAACTATATAAGTGTAATACAATTTCAACCTTTTTGCTACGAGAATTTTTTGCAGTGATGATACTACTGTAGAAGCCAGAACGCCACCCTAATACTTGTTCAGATTTTCTAATCATTATCAACAAAAATATATTTAAAAATACACTTCTAAAGATTTAATGACCAAAATAGCAAATTATAATTCTTAATAATTCAACTCACATTGATAAATCTATAAGTCACTGGATGTCGTCTATAGGCGAAACTCATACATACAGGTTGTCAAGTGCATGTCGCCTATAGGTGACGTTGGTAGCAAAAAGGTTGAACTTCAGATTACATATTAAATCATTCAAGGTAGATTAATTGAAAATATTATTTGATTAGACTAAATATTTGAATATATGTGCTAATCTATACAAAATATATATGATGTAATCATAATTTTTAAGTTTAAAATTGAATTACACTCAATTAGTTCAAGGATCAAATAATATAGGTTGTTCAATCATAGTTATAAAAATTAATCATAGTATACTTTTATACTTTTTTAACAATCTATAACATATTTTTAGAAACAATTTTTTTGAGAACTATAATATATAAAAAACGGTTTAAGATATTGCATTCATTACTCCAACCATAGAGAAAAATTTTACAATATCTTTATCACACTATTTACTATTGCTTAAAAACTAAAAAGCATCAAATGATTTAAAATGTTCCATGTACGACTCGAACTGAATTTATCCCAATTTAAAATACTTCATATTATTTTGTGTACCATAATAATTTAGAGTTTCTACTAAACTTCTACAGACAAAAGAGACTGTTGTTAATCTGCTCTTCTATCTTCCTATTCCTAATCATCAGTAACAATAGCACTGCACAAAATCATAAATCACATACCGAGAATGCGTTTTTACCATCGAATAACTATGTATAAGATTATATAAAATTATCAATCAGTAGGTATCGTAAATGTAAATATATATCGGATCGGATCGGATCGATCGGCTCGGTCGGCCGACGTGCACCTCGTGCGTGAAGTCTAGATCGTCGATACGATTAAACTCATTATTATTACCTGATCGGATACATATCGTGGTGCAATGTGCTTGTGATTATTTATATTAGACACAAATCATATTGTACTAGGAAAAGGATGAATCCAGAAAAACATACGTTTTTTGACAAAATTATGAAAATTCTATTGAACCTGCACCATCATAAATCTCCAAAAGTCTGCCTTACAAGAAGAAACAATCAGAGTACAACATGTTTACTCTTCTGGAATTTTGATAAAACTTTGCACGGTGATAGAGTCGATAGTCGAACCGATCAGTTTAAAATATTATAGGCCTGTGAGAAGTCGTTTAATTATAAAAATTAAACATCGTAACGTTAACAATTTGTACACAGTATAAAATCTTTGCTATAAATATGATAACTTTTATGATTTTTAGAGGATGACAAATTCAAAATCAATCAAGCATCATTGTTTCAGATTTATGAAATTACAAAAATACAAATTTGAATTAGGACTATCTGAATTCTACAAACTACATCAAGTCTCGTTTTTATAATAAATATATATAATCTTGGATAATATTTTGAAATTTTAATTACTGTTTCAAAAATATTAAATAATATTATTAGTGAGAATTTTTAAAAGGGTATATTTACTAAAAAGTTTTATGATTGCTGCAAGGGATTTTATAATATATAAATAATTAAATAATTTTATAAATAAGCGTTATATCTAGTCTTTGTGAAAAATATTATGTCCAGTAGTATTTTCAAATTATACCTATTAAAATAATAAAATCCAAATATCAAAAAGTTTTTCACGAGGATCTATTTTACAAAAATATAACCAAAAACAAGATAAATTATCGTTATCATTTTTGGAAGTGAAAAACACTAGTTAATATTTACTAAAATTTGCTACAATATTTTATAATTGCTGCAAGGCATTTTGTAATCAACAGTAAAGCTATTTCACTGGTTGTGAAAAGTAATTGTTACATTTAATCATTTTTGTTAATTGAAAACATTAAAATCCATAATATAATATTCATACCATTAACACCTGTATTTCGTTCACCTGAAGTATTGTAACCATAAATCATAAATTTGTTCTAGGGTACAATTTTATTAAATTATACACCGCATTTATTTAATGAGGGGTGAAATATGTTTAACGACTTCAACAAGTGGTTTTTTGTTTACAGGGGTGTATAATTATTAAAAAGCATTAAATTGCTGCAGTATATAAAGGCTTAATTTTACATACAAAAAGTAAACAATCTAAATGGTTGCTAATAATTATTTTTTTATATTTCTGAATCAATTTTATTATTTTTTTATTTCTTTAAATTTTTTCATGCCAATATATTATAATTTTTTTCTAAAGCCTTTACTTTTTTAAAAAGGAAGTTATTTAGAAGCATTAAAAATTTAATACTCATCTAATGTATTTGTTCTAAAATACTTTCTACTATAAGCTTAAGCTTTCTTATTTTTTTATTATTTTTTGATGATAATATATTTTAATGAACTTTATTTAATTTTATTAAAAACTTTAGTTTTATACAAAAATATAATTTTTAAGTCATAGTTACTATTCTCATTCATGGAATTAACGTCTATTTATTTATTTAATGGATTTTGAAAATATTGAATAGATTTATTTATAAGAAAGTTATTAATCAGATGTCAAAGATTTGACGAAACAATAATTATTATAAAAATCATACATTGATTCCATTACTAAAAATATTGTAAATTAATTATTTAAGAAATGTATTCATTATAAAATTCATAACTATGCTAAGTGTTAAATTTTCCATCCCAATCAAATAGAAAGTAAATGCTTATGAATAGTCTTTGTGCGATTTCAATTGCAATTCAAACAAAATGGAATTATTGATGGTAAATAAATATAATTATTGCATTGATTCTAACTTCCAGTCTGATCTTGCCAGAAAACCCAATTTGCTAATTTTATACTTTTTCTATGTGATCCAAAATTTGACCCCAAAATTTGTCTCAAAAACGGATTCACCTATCTCAAAAATATAAAGTCATTGGGTAACAATTTATAAAGACCCACGTTCATCAGTTCTGCGAGATTATCAGCCGAGCCTTTTTCTATGATTACCAGATAAATGCAAAAATATTCGTCAAAGTTTTTACCAAAAGACCTGAACCGATTATGAAGTTGGATAGTTTTTGGTCAAGTTGATAACAATGTTTTCTTAAGTGAATTGTTGAAAAAACCTGATAACCTGGATATAACTATGTATAATCATATAAGTCGTGGTATAAAAGAACATTCTTAAATATTATAAGCCTGTGAAAATTGGTATAATAATAAAAATTCATAATGGACACATCTTGAAAAGTATATTATGTCGAGATGTCACGCCAATTTCCTCAAGGCAAAGTTTCACTAACACCTAGTTTTATTATTATTTTTTGGTTTTTATATCTGCCTGTCCTGCAGCGTATTTATGTATATATTTAATGTTAGTTTTAGCCAACGTATATTTAAATATATGATAATTAATCTCGGGGTGGTTGCTAACAAGTGCACACGAATCGCTCGTGAATCTACCTAATGCAGCGCCACCATGGGAATTTCGTTCTGTTATTTTAAAACTCGGTTTCAGCAGGGTTTTTCTTAATTTGAATTACAAATTTTTCCTAATAACGGAGTTGGTGCGCTCGGACTATTATATGTCACCTGTTGAATTACTAACGCCGTTGAATAATTTAAGTCGATAATAAAATAATTTCATGTTATAGTGGGTGAATATATTATTTATATCAACGAACGCGATGGTAATCGACAAGTGTACTATATAGTTTGCTTCAACGTTAATTAAAGTGTACTTACATGCAATTCTAATTTTATATCCATTACACAGTTATTAACATAATCTCGTAAACTTTTTTGAATTCACTTTCTAATAGTACACAAACAAATTAAATTTTTATTTTCACTATCTTCCATGACAGTTCAAATATTTTTATGATCATGGCTGAAGTTGGCACTGATCGTTGACACACAAATGACACCACGAAGTCGCCGTTGATTAATATATATAGAAGATAAAAAAAATGTCTCAAAAATTCAGTTCCTATTTCGATATTTGTATGATTTTAGTTTTTAAACACTTAATATTATTTAAATCAATACATTAGTTCAAAATTATATACAGGTTCATATTTGTTGTCAGTTGGTACTAATGTCAGTGATCAACACAATGAAATTCGAAAGGAAATGACACCCAAAATGAAGTTTTCCATTTTTATCTATAATTTTTTTTTTATTTACTGAGGTTATAAAAATGATTTAAAATCAATAAAGAGGATATTGTGCGTTTATCTTGAAATGTAAAGTTCTTTGTTAAAGTAGAATATGGAAAGTTAAAAAATTGGATGTCAAAGAAGCATCAAAATATTTATTAATTTTGTTAAGTGCATTTTGTTACACATATAACCTTAAAAGTCAAATTAATATATCATTCTATTTGTTTTTTGTGACTAAATTATAATATTGTGCAAATTAAATTTTATTGGTATCAATATTTAGGTCTCGGTTGGGTGGTACAAATGTCTGTCAAATATACAGGTCGTTTGAGATAGAAGTGACATATAAATAAAGTTTTACATTTTTATTTATAAATTTTCTTTTATATATTGAGTTATTAAATATCATTTAATGAACATGAAAAACATTCAATTTAAAATGAACTTAGTAACTATTGTGCGTTTTAAATTATATATAATTGTATAATTATTCGTGGTTGTTGAATTTGGAAAATGTCGTAAAAGCATATAAATATATACATATATTCATATATTAAAAGATATAACTATTCTAATGTCAGTTTTCATATCACTCTAATTAACTTTTGTGTCTAAATTTTAAACATCGCGCGAAATAAATTTTACGATCTATTCTGCTTTATTGATATTTGTTATCGGTTGGTTGGTAGTCGGTACTACAATCTGTCACTAACACAGTGACGCCTGAAAGAATCATGTCATCAAACAAAGTTTTTCATTTTGTTTCTATTTACTGAAATTTTATTAGTTTTCATTTAATAAATACAAATTATGATTCATTAAAAGTGAGCATAGTGAATATGATTCAAATGATATGTGATTCAAATTATATTGAAAAGAAAAAGTTTTACGTCGGAGATATGGCAATTTTAAGGTTAGTACAATTAATATTGTAAGTCGCTTTAGTGCAAAATACGTTTCATGAAACTATTTGAATGAAAAACAAAATGAAAGGAGTAATGTAATATAATGAGTGATGCATTATTTAATCAAAAAACGATTTGTTGGCCTGACAAACTGCTCGAACCAATTCCAGTGCATGTTGCGGTTGTAAAAGAAACGCTATTGTCTATTTCTTCTGACGGTGCTACTGAAAAAACTTCTTCTATTGTACGCGATCAATTTTATCTATGAGGAATGTTCCATTTTCACTAGAGATACCTAAGAGAATACGAACCCATGTATAATCGTAGTATCGGTTTCTCAAATGTGTAATATTGCATATGATCGTAACGGGGACAGGTTGAAATGAAAATAGAAGCCTCAATTTGTGGCTTATATCGCGGAAAATGGCAATTGATCTGTTTACCCATTAAATTCGATAATTATCTTGAACTTATCTTTCCAATTGTCAAGTGTTTACCTGCACTTACTGTAGGTAATAATAATTAAACATTAATAGTAAATTTTGCTTTAATTTTTCGATAAGTATATATATATATATATATATATATATATATATATATTTATATATATATTGAAATATGTGAGTTCGGTGTTGATATATATTTTGATGAATTGTTTAGAATCGGGCAGTAACACCAAGTAAAAAAACTAGTTTTTAAATGATAAATATAGTATTTAAAAACTACTTTAGTTTTTTTACTTGGTGTTACTGCCCGATTCTAAACAATTCATCAATATATATATATATATATATATATATATATATATATATATATATATATATATATATAATATATGATGATAGTTTGTCGACGTTGATACATATTAGGTTGTCAAATATCTCCCTTCCGCCTTTTTGTATTATAAACCAAGAGCAAAAAAGCGGAAGGGAGATATTTGACAACCTAATATTTGCAATATGTATATATATATATATATATATATATATATTTATATATATATATATATATATATTAGGGTGGTCCTTAAAATGGTCATTTTCGAATTTCCTTGCTCCCAGGGGCTCAAATGGTTCCAAATAGATAAAAAACAATTCTCTGAAAGTTTTAGCTCTTAATATTAACGTTTAGATAGAGTGCAATTCAATCAAACTTCGTATGGAAAGAGCATGGAAAAATTTTTGAATGTTTAAAAAAAAATGTTTTAGGTATAATTTAGCGACAAATGAATGAGTTTTATTCATTCACTTGTTCGCTAAATTACATCTAAAAAACATTTTTAAAATTTTTGAAAAATTTTCCATGCTATTTCCATACAAAACTTTGATTGAATTGCGCTCTATCGAAAGGTTAATATTAAGAGCTAAAACTTTCAGAGAATTGTTTGTTGTAAGTAAATATATATATATATATATATATATATATATATATATATATATATTTAGTCCTAGAGGCTCTAATGCTCCTAAAATGATAAAAAAAATCTGAAAGTTTTAGCTCTAAAATATCAACAAGATAGACCACCAATCAAAGTTTCTTATAAAAATAACCGTAGGCAAATTCCATTTGTTTTTTAGAATTTTATAACTTAGCGACAAAAGAATCAAAATTTTGAGAATAACATTCTATTTGCTTATTTTGATCATAAATAAAAAATTTACAACAAAAAATTCATATATTTTATAAAATAAGTATTTACTTAGAATATAAGTATACACTTTATTTTCGAAATAAACTACTATTATTAGGCTACTATTACTACTATTATTTATCTAATTTGCAAATATTTTGTGAATGATAGTGATATCTCTTTATCACTAATTATGATAATGTGCGTTGTAACATCTGACACTGGGATTAAAACGCGGAAAATTAAAATGCCTCAATTGATTCAAGAAGAATTCTCACGAATTTACTATGATAGTTCCATCCGCAAAAGATATTTTAACTATCTTGCGCGATCATCCATGTAAATTACTTGTGTTACAATTGAAATTAGAATAAGGAAGCATGCTTCAATGACAGAATAGTCACAAATATTTAAATTTTATTGTGTATACATTTATTAATTTAAAAGTAAATGGTTGAGATAATTACTAATAGGCAGGTTTTAGTATACTTCTAATCTGAATAGATTTTTTATATATGTAGCAAACCTCCACATAATACCATTGGTGAATTGGCATTCGATTTTAGTCCAGTTATTTAAGTTTAAATTAGGTAAGAATCTCGGAATTCGAGATACCCAGCTGTAAGTCTGTAAATACTTGTATATTGCCACCCTAAAACTGTCTCCACACATGTAGGTTTTGAGACAGATTTAGCATGTTAATATACAAGTATTTACAGGCTTACAGCTGGGTATCTCGAATTCCGAGGTGAACTTACTATAATGACTGGACTATTTAGACATTTAAGTATGGGAGACTGGGTACGGTTGTGTCAGGGTAGTGGCAGTCGTCATAACAGATAAACTATACAGATTTTGAGATAGGGTCCAAAGGGAGAAAGATGAGAATGATTAATCGAACAAGTTTCCATTATTGCTTCGTTTAGCAATCAAGCTAAAGCTCAAGCTTCCATTTAGCTCAGTCAGAATGATGATTTATTTTCAGGAATGTGCGTTGGGTGCGGTTGTGACAAATTTTGAGGTACGATTGTGACAAATTTTTCTTGTTCTTTCGGGTGAAGATTAAAAATATAAAAAATCTAACCTAACTAAGAAAATACGAAACAATAAGGAAACAGAAAATTTGATATTCAATAATTCACATTCACGTATTCAAAAAACAATTCACAAAGAACTCCTGTTAACTTTTTTCAAAAAATTATGTTTTGTTATATATTGTTATATTTTATTTGTAAGCTTTGTTTAAATGTTTATGTTGTGTTGTGTTACATTTTATTACATATTATTGTTATTAACGACAATAAAATTCTTTATTAACTATTTTGGTGTTTATACTTATAGTTTTTAACCTATTTTTATGCCTGTCACTACTGATCCTAAACGCTGTCACAACCGTCCTCGGATGTGGACGGTTATGCCACTGGCCCTTTTTGTGTACGATTTGGCTTTATGACTTACACCGTACTTAAGTATTTTCATGTAGAAAATGTTCAAATTACTATTAATTCGCTTTTCTCCCAGCTAACTGGTAAATTAATAAAACTATAGCTGATCAAAAAACACTGGCACAATCGTACCAAGTCTTCCCTACTACCGAAAATTTGCTGATGTTTTATAATGGAATAGGAGCAGATACCAAAAAGTTATGTTTTGTTTTTTTTTCTTTTTCCAATTAGTCCAAACGAGAAAACATAAACGTATTAAATCGGTTTTTCTGTCGACAAGTAAATAAAGCTTCATATGCCTCTGCCCTTGATACGGAACCCTTGAAACGCGTATGCGTATGCGTATGCGTTGGTTCTGCCTCTGCCTCTCCATCGACTCGTTCCTGCGCAGGAATTCAGCCGGCGACTTCTCGCAATTCTCGCACATATCTGCGCGTCCGATCCATCCTCTCCTCGAGGTCTAAATAAAAAATCGGCCGAGAAGGCGTCAATATTGACTCATGCATACATCTAATCGTCAATTGTTGACTTCTGTATGATTCGCAGGGCATTTCATTCATAGTTCGGCGTCCTTTGTTCGTACAGATGATCATAAGTAATTGTAAATATGCGCAAAAAACTGGTTACTTTTGAATTCCTAAGATCCCTGCTGGGAACTATTTACTTTATTTGCACAGAATTTAATTTTTTTAAATACAGTACAGAAGAAATTAGTCATGATAAAATCAATTACTTGTTGAGAAAATTTTACAAATAAGGAAAATAAATAATCCGGATACAAAATGATTAACTTGATTACATAATCAAATTTTTAATATTTGATATATTACTGCAAGCCTTCGTAATTGAATGCTATTTGTTTATGGTTTTATGAAATTCTGCTTATTGATAAATTTTATGGTGTATATGAACATTTTAAAAATATTAGGACTACGAAAAGTGTTTCAATACAAACTTTCAGATAATGATACGTCTCTTTTTGATATAAACCTTGTATGTATAATTATTTATGTACGACGTGCAACAGGCATTATCATAATCAGTGATAAAGGGTTATCATTCAAGATTTTGCCGAAATATGTTCAAATTGGTTAAATAATAGTAGTAATATTAGTTTATTGTAGTTTGTTTCGAAAATAAAGTTTTCACTTTTACCAAAAAAAATCATTTAGTCGTATTGATAGTGTATTATAGTGCACAAATATATGTGCTTGTATGTCGGAAAAGTAATTTTTCTATAATTCAACCCTATTCCATATGACTATAGTATTTTAGGATGTTCTTTTAGTTAAATTATGAATTTATAGCACCATGTTAAGTTCATTAAAAACGCTTAAATATTTTAATTAACTTTTAGTTATCAAAATATTCCATTGATGCTATGTTTATAATACGTGATTTAAGTAAAATATATCATAATCTAATTAGAAGTTGGTGCAAAAATAAA
>NW_020538040.1:181345936-181405826 GCF_003426905.1 Ctenocephalides felis | reverse complement strand
TATCAGATATTTATAGAGATTTAACAATAAGTATAAATTTTGTTTACATTCCTATCGGTTCCGTACCAATGTTTATCCGTTAGACGGCGACGTGGCGCTTACGCGCTTTGACATTTTGTCTCTTTGCTGTTAAAGCAGTACGTTTCCATTGAAAAAAAGTTCCGAATTTCCAAAATAGGTCAAAATAAAGAATTTTTTTTTCAAAAACATTTTTTTTTAAAAAGAAAGTAATTTTTTGACAAAAAATATAGTTTCTCAAAAATCTAATTTTTTCAGAGTAATTTTTTTCAAAAATGTTAATCTTTTTAAAAAAAAATAATTTTTGGTACGGGATGTTCCAGCAATTTGCCTTAAGGCACGATGCCATGCGCTCCACTAGTTTGAACTGTGGGACTTATAAGAAAATCTTTTTAAAAGGCAACCTCACTATTATGTTATCTATGTTTATAATTCGAATTCATCCAATATCGATGATATATTTTTTTCTAACTTCACGTGATGCAATTAAAAGTGCCGCGGAAAGGCTATTTATTACAATAATTATGAATCGTAATGAAATCGCGTCGCGTGCTACGGCCGTAGCTCGGCCCGTAGCTAGTCGCGTAGACGGCTGGCAGGGCAAGCATCTCTTCGAAGTGTGCGACGTGCGTAATCGTCGTCATCGTCGTAAGCGCATCTGCCTTTTTCGCCTTCTTTCTCTATCTCTCGATTCGGCTCGGCGTAATCTGCATCCGGCGATCTTTTCGTATTTGGCTTGTGCTACGATTGCAGAGCCGCCGAAAAGGTATCGGGAATTTTGAGTCGAGTTTTGATTAAAGAATTTATTTATTTCTGCTTGATTTACTGTTTTTTCAGTTTGTTTATTTTATTAGGTTACGAAAATCTAGGAATGAGTTATATACATCAGCAAAATTTTTTCAAAATTCACTATAATAGTTTAATGATTTTTTTCTTCATAAAAATTATGAACTGGAAGATATTGAGTAGGGTAGGGCAGGGCTAGTTGAGCATAGGGGCAAGTTGAGCAATCGAAATATCTCGAAAACTATTCACCGTCCGTTTAGGCATTATATGGCGGAAAGATAGAGTTTTGAGAGAAATAGACATCCCGCGATCGCTAGTGGCCGCTGGACAAATGAGTGAGCCTCATGGGCGTTTTGTTTATTTTGAGACCAAAAAGTAAAAAAGTAATTCATCACGAGTTTTCGTCTGGTTTAGTCAAATGTTATTTATTTTTAATCAGGTAAATGTTATTCTTCTATATGATTATAGTACTTTTAATATGCACAGAGATTCTGGGTATAATTCTCACGGTTTTTTTATAAACTCACTTTTATTTTGAAATTCCGAGTTGGGGTTAGTTGAGCATAGTGTCTAAACTTGTTCTGTCACTAGGACAATTACCATTAACTTCCAGAAATTAATTATTATTTTAAGATTTAAGCTAACTCTATGAGTAATAATATAAAGAAATAATGATTTTAAACAAAATACTGAATATAATGGTAAAATAATTCCTATGATACAACATTGTTTTGTTGATTCTACTTTTCGTTAGTTATTCAAAGCAAATTATTATAAGTTTTGTTTTCTCTGTCAATAAAGGCTATAAATATAGAACTGGTTATTAAAAACTTATTTTATTTCATCACTAATCGACATTGAACCTATGATTTCATTATACTTTCTTAGTGCTCAACTTGCCCCACCTATGGGGTACATTGAGCATACTTGACTTTTTGCATTTAAACAGCTGTAGCTTTTAAATTTTACTTATTACCAAAAAATAGTATTAACACTTTTGTTAAGCGATAAACAACAAATACATTAAGCCGTATAGGAATTTATTGAGACTTTTCATTGAGGAGATACATCGGTTGAAGTAAAATTTGCTCAACTAGCCCCGCCCTACCCTAGTTAGTTTTTTTTAAATTTATTATGCGTTTTAAAATGGAACCCAAATTAATTTTACTGCAATTCTTTATGATACATGATGTTGGAGCAAGATTTGCTGCTAGTAGTTCATGTGATGTTGATCAGCGTTTATGTCGATAGTTTAGAATAATTCATTAAATTTGTTCGTTTTC
The DNA here is from genome assembly GCF_003426905.1 of Ctenocephalides felis. Classification (NCBI taxonomy): domain Eukaryota; kingdom Metazoa; phylum Arthropoda; class Insecta; order Siphonaptera; family Pulicidae; genus Ctenocephalides; species Ctenocephalides felis. Next base: position 181,403,739 of record NW_020538040.1, on the reverse strand, counting down.
GTGTCTTGATTATTGTATTATAGACTCAGTTTCTTTAAATGCCTGTTGTTGAAACGTCTTAGTTTTTCAGTTTTCTTCCTTTTATGAAATCTGATAAATAATAATTTTTAAATCTATATTGTTAAAATAATATAAGTGGAATAGTGCGTTGAAAAGGTACATAAACCGCTTTGTGCTTCTGCTATATATATATATATATACACACACACACACACACATATATATATATATATATATATATATGTATGTATGTATATAAATTGCATTCGTGGCCATGTAATCAATGACATTAAATTTTTATGAGATTTTAAATTATTTTATATTACAGCTCCCCTTTATTATTTGAGCTCAGTATTGTACAATATTTATTATGTGTATAATAGCATATTGAAATACAATACTTTTTTTATTGAATAATTTTAATTATTTGTTTCGTTGACTCCCAAGTTCCACATACATCTTTTCCTGGCTCTGGACATTACATCAAAAGATGTAATGTATTAATATCTGATCTTTTTAGTTCGTCTCTGACGTCGTGTGTTCAGCTAGCATATCGAGTGTTTATGATTTTCTTGCACGCTCGCATACAGACAATACAATACAACGTTAAGTAGATGTGTACATACATCAGCGGCACGGGCTACGGCTACGGCTACGGTGCGACACTGTTGAATGTTGATTTGATGTTGATTCTTCCATATAGTGATGTGCCGACGGAAATTTTAGGAAACATTTAACATGGATTTCATTTCGTCCAATTATAACACCGAGCATTAAATTAACGCAATGACATATAAACTAGGCTTCTTTTCAATACCTTGACGTCAAGGTATTCAAATTTTGAACAATTTTCCACTCAATATTTGAAACTGTGACAAAAAAATCCATAAAATCTTAGTTGAACTTTTGAAGAATTTGGTATTTATGAACACTGCCTATTTTCTTACCAAATCTTTATCTATGCATTTGTCTGATTTGATCATTTGATTTACTGTACAGCTATATTTCTTTTTTGTAAAACATTATTGATTATTCCTTATTCTGTTAATTATTACTTTGAATATCAAATTTAGGCTTGACTGGCGGTTAACTAAACATTGTATTGAATGGAATTTGCTTTGGTAATTTTTCTGTAAGCGCCTATAGTCGTGTCTATTATGGGCAGCAGAGATTTTGTGTGAGGGTAATTAAATCGAGTTCAAACTTTACGTAAACAGTGAGAAGTGAAAGATGTTATTTTGAATTAGTTTCGTTTTGGTGTAAATTGAAATAAATGCCTACGGCTGGCGCGGTCGTGGTCCTGGGCCTTATTGGCAGCACATCACCGTAAAGCACAGCACACGCCGCTCTCTCTCATTGTGATGCGCGTTCACTGGTCTGTGGCTAATTGCGGTGGCCTCCTTAAATGTACCAACTCGACTCGACTCAACTAAACTATCTTCGCATGTACACATCGTACAGGCCATTCAGACATTAGAATCGCTCCATAGGGGCATCCCGCTTCCTCATCGCCCGCCAACAATTTAATTCATAACGTGGATCGTGGATTGTGGATGGATGTAGTGTTATGTTCCAGTTGTACGGGCACGAGCCATACTAGAGCAAAATAATACAGATTCGTATTGGGCGGCGAAATGATTTGAAATCAGAAATTAATAACATTTTATTAAATACATCCTGAAGCAAGGTATCTGACATGTTCTTTAACTCCTCGAAGAAGAAGTTTATGTTTCAAGTCATTCTGAATTGTTTGATTTCAAATTTGGAAAAAGTTTGTGTGCGTGTGCATATGAGCCAAGATTTGTCTTTTCGTCAACGTTTTCTTAAAAACAACTGCACCGAATTCAAAAATTTAAAAGACATTTAATGAAATTAGATGAACTAGCGCTGATTAATTTTGCCAGACGATCCGTCAGTTAGGAATGGCTTCGATTAGTTTTTATTAAAGATAAATTGTTAATTAATTGTTGAACTTGTTACTTACGATTTTGATGAAACTTTGAATGATGAACCTTACAATACGAGACCGAGTAATAAAATTTTATTAATTAGAACATAATTTATATTCTACAGTCTTTCAAACTTATCATAGTTTTTAAAAATCCTATAGCTTATATTTAGGCCTCAAAATATTTTTTATTTAATACATTTAATTTCAACATTAGTTTTTTTTATTTATCTCTCGAAAGGGCTATTTTCACTTGGAAACACTGCAATCTATCCATTCTTGGAAATATAATCAATTTGAAACTGATGTCGCTACTGCTTGACATCAAGCAGAAAATATAATTTTATTTACAAATTTTTTTAATGAAAATTATGTAATTATATTATTAGTATTATTAGAATCGCAACATTATGTTACATCGCCCTAGGCAGAAACATTGTGCTTATTACTGTCTTTGTTTATATTATAAAGCCACGCATTGCAAAAAAAAACAGAGCATTGTTCTCCGTCTGTTAGTTAGAATGAACAGAAAAATTTAACTTGCTTTGTACAATTTAAATTTGAAATCACATTTTATTGATGCCATTCCCTTCCAAGTACTATATGTTTTAGACTTACAGCTAGCGTGCTATTTGACTAATCGTTAGAATTTATTAGAATATTATAATAATAATTTAAATTAGATTTATAAAATACTTAAAGATATTCGAGACTATGAACTTGATTTTAATACAATCATAATTTAATTAATTGATGAATTACGAAAAAAATGACTAGTCGATTTTTACCAGTAACTAATCAGTACGATAATCAACTGATACCTTTTGAATTTCCAAAATTCTAGTGGTTACCTTCTAATACAGCTGGGTTTTAAGGAATTATTTCACAACATTCCACAGAACAAGATGGAATAGTTTTGATTGCTGTTTAGAAATAATAATAAAAATAACTTTATTTGTCAGTAATTCGTCATCGCAGTTCCCTGTACATACTCTCGTAGGCATCTGCAATAGTTGGCACCAGGCGTCGCCGAATGCACCCATTCGTGACCTCCGTACAATTGTACACACTGTGACATATGTTACATTGTCTTTTAAGATTTCATTGTTTCGCTACTCTTTTATATAAGCTTTGTAATTAAATTTAAATTAAATGGAAAACATACATTCAACTTTAATAAATGTTCATTCGTACAATCGGCCCGTGAACGTCTTCCGAATTAATAAGGACAGAAATCAAAACAAAGTTTGACAGAAATTTCTTGTATACTTAATCAGTAAACAAATATGTTTGAATGCTTTATGTTTTAAAAGATCATCACATACTGTATACTATGTCGTCATTTTGAGTTTCTTCAAAATTAATGAGTTTTGCAACATATTCCAAAAAAAAGGAACAGTCAAAGATAAAAAATACTGTATAATTAACTTCGAAGAAATTTACTTAAGAAACTAGAGTCAAAAATTTTGAAAAATTTGGAGTATACAGAATATACCATAACATCATATGTGGTGCCTATATCAAAATCTTGTGCCTTTACGTTTTTGGTTGGTGCTTTCCTAATAGAATTTAGTTACATCACATTTTGTTTTTGTAAATTATTATGAATGGTTAATGTTTAATACACACTTTAAATATACATACATGTCTGGTCATGAAAGAGAATTCATTCATTCAAAGATTTTCAAACAATATTTTGATACACTATTAACACAATGTAGGGGCGTAGCGTGCTTTGGCGGGGACCCGTATCAAATTTTTTTTGGGTATCAAAATTGCAGCTGTAATTTTTCAAACATACAAATCAAGTCAAATCTTTGTTTTAATTTGAGAAATTGATATATTTAATCAGCAATAGTAGACGTTGACTTTGAACTAAGATCACGGGTCGTTATATTTTGCCTTTTGTTTTTAAAACAGTCAATACGATCTATTGCTAAATATTTGGAGTCATTTAGATAACTATTGACTTCGTTTTGATTTCTTAATTCGCACAATCTATTCAAAAAATGACTTAATAAAATATCTGTATGCTGTAGAGCTTCAGAAACGTGATTAATAATTTAAAATACATAAAGGAAATGTAGAAAGCATTCACAACCCTTTAAAATGTTACGCCTCACAACACAAAGTGTATTCCCAAAAATTTTCGTTCTCCTGCGTTAGATATATTTCTCATACGACTTGGTTCTTTTACTATGAGCTCAGATGTTTTTAAATTGAACAATATAACTATTATATTACGAGACATGATCGATTCGAATGACGACGATGTCGAGGTGATCGCACGTCGACCGTCCTGCCCTGCTGAGCCTTGCCCAGTCTGCACGGATCGAGTTTTATTCATAACAATCGTAATTAGTTTCCTGTCGATCTCCAAGTCTAACCTGGTCCCCTACATCAGGACACACGATATATATATATATATATATATATATATATATATATATATAAATCCAATGTTATGAACGGAAGTCGTAAAATGTTTTAGTTGTCAGTTGATTTTCAAAAAATCAAGAATCGATCGAACGGAGGATTTACCGCTTTGCTAATTTCTACCGGTGCGACAATAAAATTTTGATTTATGGCTTATTGATATCCAGTTGATATCGTCGTATTGCAAATTATTCGTTTGTGCGGTAAAAACAGAAATGGAAAATAGGTTGTGTTATAGTTGAAATGCATCGTGTTAGAGATGTTGTAAACAAAAATTTCGCTATTTTGTCTAATCGTAAGAAGATTTCTAATATTTGCCAGTACAAAGTAGAAATTTGTATTTTCTTACGTTGCTAAAATAGGTTTGTCGGTGTTTCATAAAACGTGCTTCTAGAAATCCTAATCTAGTGTCTTAAAGCAAATGATTGCTAAGAAAAGTAACAAATAAACTTTTCTACTTATTTGATTTATTTCTATGCAATTTTTGAAAGGTCGTATAAAAAGGCAAACAATATTTTTAGTATAGTTTTTTTTACAAGTTGTTAATTAATGTTTTAAGAATATAAAACAGATAAAAATTAAAAATAGTCATAAAATTTTAATTCTAGAAGGTGGTGAAGTGGGGATTTTAAAAAATTGGCACTTGACAATATTCATCATTTAAGACCACCAAATAATATGAACCTGATCTGAAAAAATATTTATATGTTATTAATTTAGAATAACTACGGGTAAGCTAATAAAATGTTTTTCCACAAAATAGCGACTGCTTGAAAGAAAATTATTTTTCTTACAACTTTTTTTATGTTCTAAGATTTTTTAATAATGGTAAAAATCGGAATTTGAGGATGAAGTTCATGCTGGTGAGATTAAATCTATAAAAAAACACTGTAAAAAATCAAGTAAATCGGTCTAGTAGAATCCAGGAGAAATCGTGAGTATTTCATTGAAAAAGATAGTTTCGAGAAATACACGTTTAAAGTTTTGCTGATAAGAAAATAGAGAAGGATTATCGTGATCAAACAGCTATATTTCCGAAAATTAAATTTTGATCAATTCTCTTGTACACATATTCTTGAACAGTTAAACTCTGAAAATATGCGAATAAAAAAAAATCTTTACTTTACTTTTACTTATTTACTTTTTTTATTTATTTTAGAAAATTAAATTCTAGACCAGTATATCACTTTAAATCATCTTTTTATTATTTCCATTTTAAACAAAATAAATTCGCCATTAATTTGTTAATAAAATAATTTAGTTATTTGTGAAGATTTTTTTGCTATTATGAATTTTGTAGGAAAGTATTTAAACCCAAAACGAAATGTCTAGCTGTTGTAAGTCTGCTATTCAATCTGAAATCTGCCAAAGTTTTCTGTTTGTACTGTCGACATTGATACGATTTGGTTAGAAGTTGAAGGTCTACAAGAAAAATAAATTTGATCTGAAATATATTATAGTAGGTATTTGTATCGTGTATATATATAGGGTCCGAGTGGATCGTCCGCGAGCGTAAGCGTTCGTCGTCGTCGTCGGCGGCCATAATTCACGGCATCCTGAAGGGCGCCGCTTCGTATCCGGTCTTCTTTTGTGGGCGCGATACAACGGAAGCGGACGCAACGCGGCCGAGTCGAGTCGTGTCGAGTCGAGTCGAGCTGAGAACGCTCTCCTCAGGAACCATGTTGTTCTTCTTATTACGTAACAATGACGACCATGTTGATGTCACCAAAAATCATCGCATCGCATTTCATACGTACAATCTGGCAAAAGTACCATCTTATTCAGTTCCCGAAGGAGAAGTTCACCAGAATCGATTTTCTAATTTTACGTCTTCTCGACGTTTCAAGTAATTCTCAATCGAATGAGAATAAATTTGGAAAAGGTATGCACGTGTATGTGTATGAACCGAAATTTCACTTTTCGTCGACGCTTTCTCATACACTTATTTTTTTACTCATTTATTTTCAGTACGAAATTAACAAGTATTATATTTTGCAATTGTGACTAAATGCACAAACTTTTAATGGAACTTGCCAAACACTACATCCATATTGATCATACCTTTCAATGTGGTGAAAATGTGAAACTTTGAGTTCATATTTTAGTTTAACACATAGTCAATTCTAGAAAACTTAGGGCTATTGTGACATTATTTTTAACTGTGGTCTTAGAAGTGATGGTTACGATTTCAAACAAAACTTATATAAATTAACAAAAATAACTGAAAAATGGTGACAATTTGACCAAAGCTCTAGATTATACTTAAAAGCTCATAACTTTCAAACTGCATCTTATAATATCTTTTTTACTATATTTTCACCTCCGCCTAACGTTGATTTCTGAAACACCCTATATCGTAAATAATTAATATTATTAATAATAATATTATTAGTAAAAATTAATATTATTAATAATATTAATATTAATAATAATTTTTTAATAAATACAATCGATAAGCTTTGCGATAACGTTTGATATAACGTTTTTTTTTTTTTTTGAAGAACATATAATTAAAGAAGAATTACAGTTGTACATATAAATTTGAACATTTATAAAATTTTCTGAAAGTTAAAAATAATTTCTCGATTAAAAAGTCTTGCATTATTTAAAATGGGAATTATCCCTGAATTGCGTAAAAAGTTATTTAGATCGCAAGTTTTAACCTGCCATTTAAAAAAGTATAAAAAATCATTTATCAAAGAAGAAAATGGTACTTGTTTATAGACAGACATTTTTCACTTCATCTGCTAATGATAGTAGGTATGTATTATATAATAACAAATCATCGTAAATCATAGTATATTGGATTGTGCCTTATCACATTTGTCAGGATATAACATATGCACATTTGACGTTAAAATAAATCAAAATAGACTGCGGTATATTAGTCTTTATGACTACGGGCATGTAATAGTTGAAAGCGTAGCATTAAGTAGGTGTACCGGGGTCGTAACTCAACGGCACAGAACGTCCCATTACGATTACGGGGCATCACGCAGGGACGCAGGGTCAATCGGCCATCAGTGCAACATATTATACAGATGATTATGTAAAAATAAATATCATAAAAAATTACAAAGTATTCGTTTAATAATTGCCTTAGTTTTTTTATTGTTAAAAAAATTAACGCAAAAATCTTAAGTCGATATGAAATTTGATTAACAATTCGCTGTGTCCTTTCTTCAACGATGTACAAAGATATGTAGAATTACTATTAATATTGATGCTTACATATCAAAATTTCATTGGGCTAACTATTAACCAAAGGATTAAAACTATTACAAGGTGAATTTGAATGTGAACAAACTTGAATAAAAATGAATTTGTATTTATGAATGAATTGAATTTATGAATTTATGAACATATAAACAACCCATTCCAGTGAAATGAATTGAGATTTAGCAACTTTCTAAATTGTATAGAACTTTACCTTAAAATGAATGAGTTTTTTTGTAAAGATTTCATTGATTGATTGAATTTTTATTTTTAATCCTTTAAACCACAAAACTTTATCACTATGCAAAATTTTCATTAAAATGTTCAATAGTCTTTCACTTATTTGCTAATTTTAAAGAAATTTAATTTAATTTGGCTGTGCTAATCATCATAAAATTAGCTTCATGAAATAGCGTTTGAGTTTTTGATGCAGCGTTTTTGGGTAATTCGATAATTTACAATTTTACAACAAATAGTTGATTTTCCATTCGTTACATAAATTATAACAATATTCTAATGAATATAATATAATACTAAAATGTATTTTTTAAATTAATAAAATTAAGATGTTAATTTAGCTCTGATCAAAAATTAACGTTGAAATAGCAATTTTTTTCAACTTTCTATAGTAGTTTCCTGTTAGTCGAATATGACTGGAATATTTATGTCTACTATTATATGTTCGTGTACTATTATTATAAGCACGTACTATTAAGAGCTAATTTACTATTATTTACGTGTATGTTATATAGCTATATAATCTTCTATCATCATATAATTGTTACTAGCATTGCTATATACACTAACAATATTAAAACATAAAATGTAAAATTCTCTTACTATTATGCAGGCGCATATACTATTTTCATAATCCATTTACGGCGATTTGTTCGGTTTGGTCAGTCACTTTCATTATACAGACATTACATAGAGAAGATCGCGACCAGTCGAGATAAATTTGATATTAACCATTAAGATACAGCAACGATAAATTACAGGGGTATTTTAGCTCCCATAAAGCATCTAAAGTGACGCGCAAATTACAATATAACAGCTTACATGTGATTAAGATATCGTATGCGAGGTCGTGCCGCAACGAAACGAAACCAGAGATTACAGCCTTATACATAGCATTACAGCCGCCGCCGATTTACAATTGGGACGGACCAGGACGGACCGGGACGAACGGAACATCATCGAGATTTATATTCAGAGACGATCAGGAACGGTCGCCTTTACAAAACTCATTGCCAACTTACAAAAACTTCATTAGGCGCGACACGGCTGTAAATCCGTACAAATGCAATGAAAACGCCAACGTGAAGTTGAAGACTACGACGCTGTAAGTGCAGCAATCGCAATTATTCGATCTAGTCTGCGAGCAAAACAAAAAATACATCAAATGTCAAATCATATGTCAAAAACAAAACAAAATGTGTCGACTTTCACTTGAGTTTTGTATTTAGCTCGTAGTCTCTAAACATTTTTTGAAGTAAAACTTCTTTAGGTGCGACATGGATTAGGTTGGATAAAATAATCAGGTTGGATGTCAAACTTGTCGAAAGATATTAAATTCGGGTAAAATTCCCACTTTGTGTAAGTTTAACGGGTTTGTATTTCCACCTATACCAAATTATCTACCTAAACTAGATACTGTATCTGAAAGGTTAATTTCACCTAGGTTGTGTTTCATGCAAATTGGACGATTGCGACATGCAAATGGACAATTTGGAATGTTTGGCCAAATTATAAATGTGCCTGTTGACATTAATAATATGGTTAATTTATTACTTCGTAATATTGATGATGATCATAGCATTAACGTTCACATAAAAAAAGCAAATGATTCATAGATCAAGCTATGTGCAGGGCTTGATAAATAAAACAAATATAAAAGTATGGCTTCAATTTGTTAGGCAAGACGGATATTACAGCTGTTCAAGGAATGAGATTATATCGCCAGCGAAAAAGTAAAAAAATACAAACAGTAAATGAATGTATGTTAATTTTAATTACATGAAGTTCTTCAAACACAATTGTTACAGGATGAATTAATTTGCAAAAACAATATTTGTTTTGGCGTTGTTTATCATAATCCACTGTGTGAATGAATATTATAGAATTTATTAATCAGCAATTACTTTAAAACGATCATGTCATATTTCAAGTACGACTTTGATTACATTATTGTTTGTAAATATTATACATATTTTTAATGTAATCATAAATATATAATTTATAATTTATCATTATATAAATGTGTATAATGATTGACGACACTAATAAATGTGTGCATCACGAGTGTTACCATATTACTAATAAACCTTATTCAAAATTTTTATATGATGTATTTATTTTTACTCAAATTTGCTACAATATAATTGCAAATAAGTTTTACTTCAATCGCGTGTGATCCTTACGCGCACTCTTTTTAATTTAATTAATTTATATGTATGACGTGTCTTCTCGTCAATACTCAAAATTTTGCCACTTTTCTCCATGACGAATATTCGCGTCAATGACAGTTAGCTTGTTAACAGAACCGAATTTCAGTGTTGCAGTTGCAAAAATATGAAATTAATTTTCGAAATCCGTAGCCAGTAGAGAGTTGGTCATGTCTTATTCTTCGATCTGTGTCCAGTCCAGTGCAGTGTAGTGGTCCCGGTCCCGTCCCGTGCGATACAGTATGCCTGACGGTAGGGAAATAGAGGAAGCACGGGTCGCCGAGCCCGCTGCTCATCCGTTCGTGACCGTAGGATACCGTCTCACGAATACATCCACAACCACATCCACATCCACACTCACTACTCGCACTAAACTAAACGACCATTGTACAAATAGTAAAACACAAAAAAAATCATCGTCATCAACGGAAACATATCACACCGCCGGCAGAAATAAGAGAAGAGTCAGAACTCGAAATCAAGTCAGAGCGAATGTTATAATTAAATATCAGATGATAAAAAACACCCTTGTGTAAATTTTAATAAAAGTTTATTGTTTAACCAGGACCTCAACATAATTGCAATTATTTTGCAATTATTGCAAAATTTAAAATGTTCAAACCTAGTATATAAAATCTATATCACATTTACATCATATTAGTTTAGAGGTCCATTCTAATATAAAGGGTAGACAAATAATCCCACACTTATTATTCGAATCGTCGTGCATATGTTCGCATATGTTAATACCTGTTGATAGCATATATTTCATGTCGTTCGCACGTTCACGCTTCGATCAATTTATCGGCGTTTAACGCACACTACCTCGAATATATTAACTGGGGCCAATTTAGCCGCCGGACAAATAAATGCAACAAGTTTGCGTGCCGCGCACCCTTTCTGTCCGGATTCGGTCGTAGGCGCAATATTAGTCACTCACTCCGATATAATTATAATTTACAAGTCCACATGTAGTTGCTGTTTTCTCCATAAATCATAGCATTTTTTCGGACGTCATTTCATCAACGATCCGCGGTGAATCATTATCGAATCACGTTACGCCGCGTTGAAGTTGCCGTTCAACGGCGAACTCTGTATAGAGATCGAATTGATATTGATAATAGTATTTTATTACATTTTGCTACAAAGCAATCTGACATTTGAAAAATAAAAAGTGATAGACTTTTTATTAACTTCTCGAAGGAGAAGTTTGTTTTAATCAGAAAATCCAATTTGCCAATTTCATGTATTCTCGACGTTTCAAGTCGTTTTGAAATATTAATAATTTGATAAGTTAACCAATTTGAAATATACTTGACGTTATAGCTCTCAAATATAGCCTCAAGTGAAAATCGCTTCTCGTGGGTATAGTTGCATATATAATAAAAAAAATATCAGCAAATATTTCGAGTATAGATAATTAATCATAACTGAACTGGACAACTACTGGGTTGCCATCCACTGAAGATTCATATAATAAGAAAAGTCAAAACAATTACTGAATGTTCTAATTGTGACAGATTGTAATTAAAATAAAAAACAATACAAAAGAATATTATAAAAAAATGGAATATACATAGACTCTTCTAATATTTGCTTAAGAATGTTTGTTTTGTAAAATGTATATTCTGGTTTTGTTTACACTACCCGAAAGCGATACGCAATATATTCAAATTTTCTTCAAGATTATGTTATAGATATATTTAGCTACATGTTGAAGTTTGGATATTGCAATATTTTTATCCATCTTGCTTTGTTTACGAATAAATAAATAATTAAACTAATGAATACGCTTCAAGTAAATTTCATTTTATTGTTTGCTTCGTTCAGTTGTTATTATAATAAAACAAGACAAATGCGTTTTGTGCGAATCATTATGAAGAAAGTGTAACATGAACATTACAGCACTTAGCAGAAGTTACATTTATTTTTAAAAGTTTCTAGTTGAGGGCATCCATTAATTACGTGAGTGATATTTAGGGATGTTTAGACCCCCTTTGGTGATACGTGGTGATATTTGAATATCACGTGTGTTTTTAGTACCTAGAATGAATCATGAAATTTTTGTTTGAAAATTGAAATTTTTTTAAATTCAATTATTTAATTACAATACTGATGAGTTTTTTACTGATGCAACAATTCCGGGTCAGGGAAATTTTCAATAAATACATATGACTATCTATATTTCCGATGTCACTACTACTTGACATCAGAACTTCTGAGGTGCTGGTATCAAACCTGTAATCTCTGCCTGAAAGCTATTTTTTAACAGTGATTCCACATTGTAAAATTGACAAATTATTTACTCAATATCTTCTTAAAGCTATAATGTAATTTACATGGAAATAAAAGTAAACAAACAATCTGCGATTGATGACACTCATATATTTCGCAATGAATGAATAAAATCGGTACAGGCCACAGGCATCGATCGATCGTGTGTTTGTCTGTAATAATAACGCAACGTCTGTAACAGAACGAACAAACATGCACACAATATAGAAAATTCAATGATATAACCGTCCGTAATAACTGAATACAGAAGTGGTGAAGTGTTATAGAAAGAAATAGATTACTCAATAGAAATTTCACCGCGCGATTAAGAAAAACATTCGTAACATCGACCGACACAACACATTTCGCTTCGAACAACAGCGCGCTAATTATTTCCGCATTCGATGCATAACGCACACTCGCCTGCTCGTTTGATCGCCTTCTTACAGTTTGCCTTACTTATTATTATTATTTCTTACAATTAATCAATTTTCATTCACTTCCCAAAGGAGGAGTTTATGATTTTACTAGAAAATCCGAGTTTGTATTTCGATGTTTCAAAGTCATTTTTAATTGTTCGACACCAATATTAATTATGTTTATATTATTTTAGTTTATACTATTTGACTTATATCATTCACTCACACACGTACACACACACTTTCAAACACACATATAAACTAGTGGGGCGCGTGGCATCGTGCCTTAAGGCAAATTGCTGGAACTTCCCGTACCAAAAATTATTATTTTTTTTGAAAAGATTAACATTTTTGAAAAAAAATTTACTCTGAAAAAAAAATAGATTTTTGAGGAACTATATAAATTTTTGACAAAAACTTACATTTTGTTGAAAAATTTATTTTGAAATATTTTGGAAATTCTGAACTTTTTTTCAAAGCAATCGTACTGCTTTAATGCATAGAGACTAAATATCGAAGCGCGTAAGCGCCGCGTCGCTGTCTAACGCATAAGCATTGGTACGGAACCCATAGGAATGTTAACCAAATGTATACTTATTGTTAAAATCTCTATAAAATATCTGATAATTTGATGTGCATATGTCTATGTCTAATGATTATTGTTGACCGCCAAATGTTATTTTTTTTTTACTTTTTTTACTAGATCTCCGAAACCGCTAGACCTATTTTCATGAAAAATTTGATCAAATCTTCATCTTGTAATGCAAGTAAAATGTTTTTTGAATTATACAAATACGGACCTGCCTTTCACAAAAACTAATCAGCACGTCTCCTTATCATACGAATCGAATGTTTTTGAATTATTCAAATTGCTTCATCCCGGTTCCCGAAATCGTCGACGAAAATTTGTATCTGAACATACACAAATGCACGCACACACACACACAATACACACAATACATCAATTTCTCTAAGGTATGCCAATATATTCAGAAACCTTTGAAACGTCGAGAAATGCAAAAATTTTCATTTTCGATTTTTGTGCGATTACTATAACTCACCTACGGAAAGTTAATTATAAATAAATCAATTTATCATCTCCAGAACATTAACAATCGTCATTTCATTTCGAATCAAATTTCAAAAAAAAAAAATAGTTGCCAAATTTCCACAAAATTGAAAAAGTGCTCCCGCATAGTCACAGTCTAAACGCATTTGCAAATAATTCTGTGCGACATTTTCACTTATACTGTGCTTAGCTTGGCGGCATTTTCACATTTTTCAATAATTTTCACAAAATTGAAAAAGTGCCCCAGTACATGAACAGTCTAAACGCACTTGGGTAAACATTTGTACCAGAGTGGCGCTTAGATTGTGCTTAGCTTGGGTGATTTTTTGAATTTTTAATCCAAACTTACAAAAAAAAATTTTTGAAAAAAAATTAGAAACAAAAATTTTTTTTCCAAAATCAAATTTTGTTGAAACAAGCAGAAAGTTCTTTAAGTAATTTAAATCGGACACTTAGTTCTCTCAAAAACTGCCATTTTTTAACATTTAGCTCTGTATTTCCGGAACCGCTGGCCTACCTTTACCTTGCCAAAAACTAATCAGCACATCTCCCTATCAATAGGAATCGAATGTTTTTTAAACCATTCAAATCGGTTGATCCGTTCCCTCAAAAACTCGCTTCCTATTTTTTTGCACTCTTTGCTCCATAACTCCGTAACGGCTGGACCTGCCTTTGCCAAAAACTAATCAGCACATCTCCCTATCAATAGGAATCAAATGTTTTTTAAACCATTCAAATCGGTTGATCCGTGCGCCGAAAACGTGAACGAAAAAAAGCGGACATACAAAACACACCACACACACAACACACACATCCATTTTCTGAAGTATGCCAAAATGTTCAGAAACCTTCAAAACGTCGAGAAATGTAAAAATTTTTGATTTCGATTTTTGGACGATTACTATAACTTATCCTACGGGAAGTTAATTATTGTGATAAATACTATATCGATAATTGGAGAATCGCTTCAATGAGTGATTCACCAATTCTGTTCATTTTTACAACGCTGAGGTAGTGCTAAAGATTTTCAACATTATCTTTGGGCAGCATTTTCTTCAGTCTTTTTGAAATTGGTGTCTCAAGAAGCTGAGTGACTATTGAATTTGAATGATGTTCCAGTTTTTGAAAATGTTTAACACTGTTTATTTTTATAACTTTGTTTATAAATTATATGTTAGGATCATCGTGTAAGGTCTTAGTGTTTATAAACCATGGAGCATTAGTAATCTGTCTTAAAATTTTAGACTGGGCACCTAGGTATTTGACACAATCAGTTTCGAATTGCTTGGCCATAAAAGTGCACTCCTGGGCATGTTGTCTTGTTGAGTGTAAACGTTATATGGTTAGACTTGCTCCCATTCTCCATTTTTTGTCCAACTCTCTAAACATTTAGATGCCTTTGTAAAATTGGCGAAGCCTTAGATCCAAATTAGAAAGGTTATGTTTCTGTGTACATGTGATCCAAATTTTGACTATTTATCGATATTTTCGCTCAACCACTTTTAAAATTGATTAGCGTTAACCGCCGAGCCGTTTCTATGTCATTTTCAGATAAAGGCAAATATTTCCACCCAAAAATCCACTCAAAAAATTAAATAAAGATTGGATTTTTTCGGCCGCGCTTTAGAAAAATACTCCCTGTATGTATAGGAGCTTTTTCTTTTGTTCAGTGATGTGTATATTACATATAATACTCATACTTAAAGGTAAAATACCACTCACGCCTAATATATTAATTGGTTAAAATGGCGCAATTTGAGAAAGGTGCAAAACAATTTCATAACGCCGATGTTAATTGAGTTCAACATAACCTGGAAACAAGATAAATTAACTTATACTTTATTATTAAACATCTTGTGTTTGGTTTTTTACATAGATTTGTGGTTGGTTATTATTGATGATCCTTTTATATCTCGGAAGATTCCTATTTATGTTTCCGGATTAACCGTACAGGATCGCTCTGAATAATTCCAAATGAATCGGACTTTGTCTCTCAATTAAAATCAGTTTTTTTTTTACTTAATCCTTTAATACTTTGCCCTTCGTAATATGAATTTCGTTTTGGTTCAATTTTAATCCGAAGGGAAGGAAAAGGAAAGATTGTTATCATTTAAACCATACACAAATAAATATATATTATTAAAAAATTAAAATTAAAAAATTGTAAAATAAAATAATATGTTTAAAGTTTTTGTCTTGCATATGTTTACAGACACATTTGTTTCATTTTCGGCGCAAAATATTTTGAAAAATTACACAAATTACAAAAATGTAATCTGCTGTACAGCAGACATATTAATAAATTAGCATTATATATTTATATTTTAAAAATTAAACTAAAATTAATTATAAACAATAAGCTTTTTTCTCCGTCCTCTTCCACATAGCCGACTTGACTGCTCGATACATTTTCGGCAGCTGTAATTCGTAAGAAGTCATTTGATTGTTATGTTTTTTTTCTAATTTTGACTTCTGACTCTCTTTTAAGCTTTTCGATGTTTGATTTATTTGTTTTTATATTTGTGTGTGCGATACAATACGATATAGAATATCAGGTGAGAAATACGTGCTTAATCAAAAATCAACCGCGCACCATACACACACCCGACATTATTTTCATATGTGGAAGTTGATATGCATATCATATGTGTCTTCTCCAACGCAGATTGGAATGGTATTAACAAGTGATACCTTTGAACGAAAATGTCAAGGGACTATAATAATATTATCTTAGAAAGAAATACATATACTTGCTTAATGTATACACGTTGTATGTCCTAAGAGCGTAGTCCATTATTACAAACGTTTACGATTTTCATAGTTAAAACCACTTTTTATACGGCTTTAGCAGAAAAATTTTTGCTCACATACACATATGCATATTTTTTCAACTTTCGTGTCAAGCATTCAGAAAGACTTCAGAAAGAAACATAATTAACAAAGCAGATTTTGTGGTGGAAATAAACATAACATCCGGAAGTTGAAGTAGATAAAGTAGTAACTAATAGAGAGATGAAGCAGTTATAATAATATAGTTTTATGATAAGGTTTTATCTATAAGAGATTGCACTGATATAAAATACAAAACTTTATTATAGAAATAAAAACGTCAAATCAAATACAAAAATCACTCGTGGAATTATGTCTGATGATAACATAATGATGACTTTAAAGTACGAGAAGATATTTTTTTTATTCAATATTGATAATTCTCTCTGATCTGCGTGTTGGTTAACGGAAGGAAGGTAATTGATAAATTGAACATATTACATCTGGCACAGACGCAAGTATTGTTTAAGTACTATCATCTGACTATTTTCTAAACCACATTGAAAATATATTCTGATTGAGGGATACCTACATTTTCTTGCGTTTGTTTCAAATAGCTAATTTATTATATAACACTCACCGCATATACGGAGTGACTCAGGATGACTGTCCGTTCGACGTTCTTTCAGTAGCCATTCGATAAGTAACATCATCGATTATGTCGAAATAATATGAGTATTAAACATATAAGTTATGAATTACTTAAGAACTCTAAAGTGACAGCAACGATATTTATTATTACTTCTAATAAATAATAATACATTTTATTGAATTATATTAGATTTATTCATTGATTTTATTTTGTGGGTAGGTTATTTAATTAAGTTGTATATAAGAGATAGGATGTCTTTTATAGTTGAATTAAGATGTGTTTCCAGGCTGTTTTATTATACTTTCATGTTACATCCTTTATTTGTTATTTATATAGTCTTCATTTTGAGTTTATTATATTTTCTTTTGTGCTTTCTTAAGTGCGAGCCCCATGGCTCAATTCAATAAGTCGAAATAAAAGGTCTCGCTATAATAGTATTTTTTATAGAAAGTTTGGGAAGTGTACCTATTAACTATTTTAAAATAATACCAATAAGGTTAATTAATAGATTTTCAAAAAAAAAAAACTAAATTGTGATAATTATATTGTTGATAATATATCTTAAATAAAGTTTGAATTTTTGCAAAGTTTTCATGAAAGGTTAAAACACTTTTTATAATGTTTTAATTAACATGAACATTAAAACTTTTTAACATTTTTTAATTTAATATTTTTTTTAAAAGTTAATAATACGATACCTCGACGTTAAAAAACAATTCAGATACACTTAAGAAACATAATTGTAATGGCAAAATATAAATAAATTATGATTTTATTAATACAATGTATGTAATACAAATTTCTCTTGGAAACAAATTACTATCTATATTCCGAAGTAAAAACCGATATCACAGGTGCTTGGCATTAGGCTGTCGGAGGCGTGCATCGAACTAGAAACTTTTGAATCAAATCTCACAGTATCGTTCCATTTGAAACAAAGAAAATTTCTGTAAAACAAGCGACGGGGAAACCCAGAATAAATTATTTTGGATTAGCTCATTCGCATCTCAGTGTATCGATTTCGACAATGATATTTGAAATATTATGCCCATCTCTATTCAGAGAGCCACAATATACAATACATGGCATGAAATTATTTTTCTGTTAAACCGCATAGCTCGGACAGGTATATCCATGATATCCACTATCCAGGTATCACGTCAGTGCGAAGCCGATTCGATTTGTTCATTGATGGCGAGAAGAATGCATTTCGGAAAAAAGTCCCGTAAGTGTTACACATTCACGGAGCTTTTGTTCTCGTTCGATTGACGATCGCTGACAGTTAGTGAAAATACACTAACGATTAGGTACAAATAACTAAGTGTAAGTGGGGTTTTGACTGAAGGCAAGTTGCTTTACCTTCCCGATGTACGTAAAACAATTAGACTTAATCAGTATGAATTGAAAAATGACTATTTAGACAAAATCTTTACCAAAATCTAATCTGCACGATATCCAACTGTGATGTTTTTACCACAGTTGTTAAACTTTAGTAATCGGTTCAGATTTTTTTTAAAAAAAAACGTTGAATTTTTTTGCACTTATCACCTAATTATAGAACACGTCTTGGCCGATCGTCGCTCAAAATGGTTTTAATTTTTGTGAAAACATTGACAAAGGGTCTAATTTTGGCTCACATACGACGCATTCATACTTTTGCTAGAAAATCCGATATATATATTTATATATTTTTGTATGTATGTATGTATGTATTATACTCCTCATATCGATATGTTTCATAAATTCTTGTTATAAAATAATTGCCCGAACGAGATCATTGGTAACGATTATTCGAATGGGTACCTCATTGCATGATTTCAATTCTCATTTCCATTGTGCGACCGCCGAACAAAACCCATCTAGGCGGCTCACTCACAGGGCTCACACAGGTCCTGATCAAATCGAGACAAATTTTCGATTGATCGAGACAATGGGAAATTGAAAGGAGTACACGATATCGGGGAATAGGAGAATAGGAAACAATTGCCAGAGTTGTGCTTGGTAATCGGAACTTATGGAATGATCTCTATCGCAGATCATCGCGATCCGTTGACATTAACACGTCTATTATATATCAGACGAAGTATCTTGTCATGACATACGAGTCACACGTTCACACACCACGTCAGCTCATAATCGGACGTAGACGATGACGAACAACGACGAAACTATTATAAATTGATGGCCCAGGATTATATCAATACTCATTTTATTTATACTAGAATTGATGGTCTGGAGAGTATATTCGTCTTATAATATATGATCACACTTTGTTGAACTTGATATACCTTTTCTATATTGGCCTCGCTAAAATGCTTAGCGACTTATCTTAGTTTTAATCTAAAGTCGTATAAGTGGCATTATGCCTTGAGGTAAGTCGCATGAACTGCCCAATGTGATACTCCCCAATATTATATATGTATTTACACTACACAATATTTATAACAAACTTAAGTTTGTATTGTAATAATTAAAGTTAAATATTAGTTGAGAAAATTGGTAATTTACCAGATTTATTACTATTATATATGAATATTTGAATTTCGCGTATGTTCAACTCTAAATTACAAATATTCCATTCAACCTTATAAAATAGGCAAGAATAAATAATTTAACATTTTGAGATTAACTTTTATGGTTTCTGTAATATTCTTATTGTGCTTGGTTTCAATAAAAAATACAAAATAAAATGTTTACAGTCAAGAAGAAAAAGATATGAAGAACGTTTAACACTTGATGATATAAACTTTTCAATTACATTATTATGACGATTTTCCAATAGAAAATTGTTTTTATGAACTGTTTTACACGTGCTTATAAAAACGTCGAACGCCGGTCATGTATTATAGTAAGAAGGTAGGTTCATTCGCGTTCTAAGGTGTCGGAGTTATCATCGGGGTCATCTGGTATTGCAATGTTAAGCATGTTTCCTGCGCCTCTTCTTGGCCCCTTTGCCGCCCCGGCCGAAACCGAAAAAGCATCTCATCAGATCAATAATGAGATAGGGACCCGCCCGCTCCCAACACCGACACCGACACTCGGGCCGGAGAGCCGGAGATTCTGAGCCGGTGACCGGCCGGAGCATCGATGTGTGCGTTGACCGATATGCATATTCGCATAGTGATCCGCTTTTTTTTCATTGCGTTTTTTGCAAAAAACGTATCGCAATTTGTCTGCAAATTATCAAAACCTAGTTGTGAGTGGCAAATTGCAGATGTGTGTTACTTTGTTAACTTGCCTAATTGTCACAACAAAATCTAATTTGCTAATTTTATTTGTTCTCGACTTTTAAATTCATTCTGAATTGCTTGATACCAAAATTGGATTCTATGTGAGTTAAACTGTGTGAGCCAAATATTGACTGTTTTATCAAAAATGACTATAATGATTTCAAATATATTTAATTTTCAATAATTTTATCCTAATAAAAGTTGTAAAAAACTTTATTACTCAATCATTCGAAAAAAAAGTGATATAAGTAAAACAATCGTAATATTAAAATGACATACAATACATTCTTTTACTAATTTCTGAAATTAAGATTGAGTTTATTTTATGAATTTACGGGACAAAACTTCATCGAATATTTACAGACATATCGTCTTATACAATTTCGATTTTTTCATTTCCCGTTTGCATTTTCGATAAATGCATTATTCTCCGGTCGTTCTCACATGTTCTCTCCTGCCGATAACTCACATGTACGTATAATAACAATAATGATCGTAATGAAAATAACAAGAACAGACCAATTGGAGGACAGACGGGCGGCCCGCGAGAAATAAAGAAATGAGTTTCTTTGATGATGTTTTAGATTGTCTTTGCGGTCGCCGTTGTGTGTTCATCGATTCGAATTCTTCGGATCACGTATTGCATTATTGATCTTTATGCCCGAAATCGAAGGGATCAATAACGACCATTGACCGATGGGTAAAAGTTTGCCAAAACATACACGGTAGCTTGGCTGGTTAGGTCTCGTTTCACTGACTCTAATTTGAAACAGAGTTTATTGATTATCACCTATTGTTATTACTAATTTTGGCTTAAATTTTAATAAAAACATTTATTTCGTTAAGTTTTTTTTTCAAATTATTCAATATATTTAAAAGTATATTAAATTCGAACTGAAAATTGTTTTTCACGTACCAAAGCAAATGATAATACTTGCTCTAATTTTTTTTCTCTATTTATAGGGGCTTTTTCTAATTCTAGTTCTATGGATTATTTCAAGAAACTTTGTCTTAAGGCGTTCGTTTTGATTACCAACTCTGTAATTTTAAAATGTTTTATTAAATTCAATACATGATAAACCTGAGATATTTGTAAGTTGAGTTTCAAATATATGCAAAGTAAAACTATATCGAAATTTCACTTTCAAGCTGTAGTTTGTTCAGCAAATTTTCTTGAAATATGATTTTTTATAACTACTTTATCTATTTCAAATCATACATACTAAATACTAATTAAGAATGTTATTAAAATCTGCTTTTTAAATGATTTAATTTTTTATAGCTTTTCCTATTTTTTTATCTATGAATCATATTTTTCATCTAAGCACTGTAAAAAATGTGTACCATTTTCTTTACAATTAATTGTAGTAAATAATATTGCTTTTAATGTGGCTATTTCAAATCAAGGCAGAAAAAGAACTCTACTAAAATTTTAAATTTGAAGTTTACGATTATTAACTTAAAATACTAGCATACCGCGTATTTTGATTTTACCATTCCACAAAATTTTCAATTCAAAATTTGCAAAAAATTTAAGATGAACGTTTAAAATAAGAACGTATATGACAATGCAGCATAATCTGAGACAAGAAATCTGATTCCGAGACAAATATTAGTAAAATCTGGGACATAAGGTGAAAATTCCGTGACATATGATTAGCTTGTACATATATCGAAATTTCACTTTCAAGCTGTAGTTTGTTCAGCAAATTTTCTTGAAATATGATTTTTTATAACTACTTTATCTATTTCAAATCATACATACTAAATACTAATTAAGAATGTTATTAAAATCTGCTTTTTAAATGATTTAATTTTTTATAGCTTTTCCTTTTTTTTATCTATGAATCATATTTTTCATCTAAGCACTGTAAAAAATGTGTACCATTTTCTTTACAATTAATTGTAGTAAAAATAATATTGCTTTTAATGTGGCTATTTCAAATCAAGGCAGAAAAAGAACTCTACTAAAATTTTAAATTTGAAGTTTACGATTATTAACTTAAAATACTAGCATACCGCGTATTTTGATTTTACCATTCCACAAAATTTTCAATTCAAAATTTGCAAAAAATTTAAGATGAACGTTTAAAATAAGAACGTATATGACAATGCAGCATAATCTGAGACAAGAAATCTGATTCCGAGACAAATATTAGTAAAATCTGGGACATAAGGTGAAAATCCGTGACATATGATTAGCTTGTACATATTGTAAAAATATTATGATTACTACTATTAAAATAAAAACGCGTTAGTTTTATTTAAGAATAAAATAGTAGTTTAGTAAACAAATACTGTTGAAAATAATACTGAATAATGTTAACGATTTCAGTGTTATCGAATTGTAGTTATTTTAACTTTCTGGATTTTATAGATTCATTAACTCTATTCTAATAAAATATGTAGACAACTTAAATTCTGCATCTTTAATAAATTATATGTAATTTATTCAGATCAAATGTCATATTACAACTTTCGTAGAGATGGTTTTGACCGTAGCAAGACCGTTAGTTTAATATTATTTAATATGGTGTCGAATTTTTCGACAGTTTCCATAATATTCTTAAATTAGTGTCATTCCCTCAGCCCAGTTTAACCGTCTTGACGCTGTTATCTCAACGTTAATTCCTCTCCTTTCGGTGAGTCGTTGCTTCCCTTTAGCACGTTGTTCGCGAACAAAATCGAATCGTACTTTGTACTTGGCTGGCTCATTCTTCGGTACCTTATCCATTATTTCAACGAAAGATCCTCAAGTACAGATTTCAGAATCATGAATTATGTACACATACACTGTTCGCGGTTCGTGTCCGCTTAGAATGTGATTTGAATTTATGCATTTCAGCCGGGGACAGCTCACAGTCTGAACGACTCCCAGTTGTCTCGTGCTTGCCCATGGATATGTTTTTATTGCGATTCAAAAGTCGCGGGTTCGGCCCCGATCTCACACCTTCGGCGGGAACGATATAAAAATTGAGAAACCAGGGCCAAAATGAAAAATGGAAAATATGCTAGAAGTGTATCTAGAAATGCACATACTTTGATTTCAGAGAATAGACCTATAACACTTTCATAATAACATTCTATTTTGTAATGACTATAGCTCGATTTCACAAAGTGTTTCTCCTAAACATCTCATCAAACATATTTTTAGTCAGTGTGTAGAAGTATCACGAAAAATTTAACAACAATCGATTAAAGGATGTGTATACATTTTGTTTTTGTAAAACCACCTTTTATAGGCTTATAAAAGTTTAGGGAGTTGTTTATCAACACTGAGCGAAAATTAATCAGATTACTCGGAATCTGAAAGTAATATATTTGAAGAAAAAAATGACAGATTCTGCTAGTTGACAACTCATTTTTGAGCATGGTTACTGCGGAAAATGTTCTAGAAATGGCTCATAAAACCAAAAATTGCGAAGGGCTTGATTTGAATTTTAAAAATTTGAAGATTTTTTGATAGCAATAAGAACTTAAGAGTTTAAACAATTTTATGAGCTATTCTGATAAAACTTCTCCTTAACCACTTTGCTTTCTAGAAGTAAATCCAACTGTTGTCCTATTCATATTTGTTATTTTTTTATTTCAGAATTTTTCTGCTTCTGAAGGTATATATTAAGAATTATATATACCATAATATAAGAAATGTTATAAATCTATTTATAAATACATATATTAAAATGTATTTTTAAGTGAAAATGGATATCACTACTGTCTGATATATGTTCGTCGTTGCCATTCAATTTACAAAAATTTCTTAAAAGTTACTAATGTATTTGTCGATTGTTCTTACGAATGAAGCATTAGTTTCTCGTCACAACTTTATATTTATTGATGAGTACATTTCAATGGCGCTTTTCCTTATTCGAGTGCGTCCCTGTCCAGAACCCGCCGATCATTTCTCGGTCCTGGGAGTTCTCTACGATCCGTTTATGTGAGCTCGACGTGTACACATGTAACTACTTCGGTAATACTTGTCAAGATTAATACTAGATAATATTCCAATGTAATTCGCTTATTAAGCTTGTTCTGGTTGCGTTTGTGGAGGATTTCGATAACTATAATTATTACGTTGCCCGACGTTAGTTATTAGATGGTGCGTATGCGCCGCCGACTTCGGAATCGGAATCTATCCGATTTATTTATTATTTATTACTGAAGTCGAATTGGACATGCGGTTGTACTTGTGTTCTCGTACGCATATCATCTTTTATATTTCGAGCTAAAAAAATTATTTTTTGATATTATCCCTTATCGGTCGCTAGTTTTTCATGCTTGATTTCTCGGTAAATATACGAAATCTCTTTTAACTAAAAAAAAATTTTAGATACTTTTGAATTTTTCTTTGCTATCATCTCGATCGAAAATTTTGTTTTCATATTCTTGTATCATATTCATGTTTGGTTTGATTGTTGTTACATCACAGGTGACTTACGACCGATAAGGGTTATTACTTAATTTGTAATCAGTAACCAAAGTAGGTAAAAAACGAAATTTTATTAATTATCTATGTATAACGTTAAAAATGCAAATGGTTTTGGTGCACTATTTTTATTCATTTATTTGTTGCTAAATGAGTAAGATTTATAACGAATAATGAAAATTTCACTTCATTGAAAAATACGAATAAATCTATTCCATTCTCCAATTATTACTCCATAGCTATTTCGATATAATATATCTAATACAATTAATAATAATCTCGTTCGTCGTGTATGAGTTCACGGAATGTTAACTGTGGGTTACGCGGACCTTAAAATTGCATTAAGATAAACATTTGACTAAACCATGATACCTAGAGTTAATTACTTGAGAACTTTAATTGGATTTTCCAGAATTTATCTGACCTCAGTAATCAGCTTTTGTAACTAACAATAAGTTAGTGCAGGTATATGCATAGGTGATATTGCTCTACATTTATTCTTACATTTGATATATACATATATATTTTAATTTATATATATATATATATATATATATATATATATACATATATTATTTATTACGGATACAGAATTAGACTGATGGTTACACTAAAAATTTAAACCTAGTGATTACGATCATAAAATTTATGGCCTGGACGGGCATCCTAAAATATCTTACTGCAAAATGTGGTTTAATTATAAAAATTCATTAAAACTGAAGGCTGCGTCAAAATTTGAAATTTCATGCAACTTGCCTCCAGGCAAAATGTAGTTTATATTATATACCATATAAATTAATCCGCTCGCGTTTAATTCGGCTATTCTTTAAAATGTAAATGCAATTCACGAATCGAATTTACGATCTTGATACGGAGCGACTAATTAAAACTAAATTTTAATGCTATCAGGCATTTTTAGAATTTAATTATAATTTATGATTTTCATATCAAGTTTATAACATAAAGAACCTCCTACGTATATAGTTTTACTGTGTTATTATAAATATTAATGAATTTGTAATTTATAAAGCACCATCATAATTAATATTTACAGTTAATCAAATAACAACGCGTGCTATTAGCAGAGTTTTACGATTAATGTTTTAACATAAAGCACGGGCAAGAATAAATTAATTATATAATCGTTAAGTGCCTTTTGTAATGTTTTATAGTTTATATTTTATATGTATTCAGTACAGTAAAAACATTCGAGCTAAAATATGCCAGTTTTGTAAAAAAACATGATATGCAATAATAATGCATATACTTTCTGAATTTTAATTACGACAGTCGGGATTGCCGTGGTTTAGTAGCAAGAGTTTTGGCCTTTCAACTATAAGGTTACAAGTTCCATTCACGCTTAACATCAAGAAATAGTACCTAAATATAATTTCATGTGAAAATGTCTTTTCGAGTCATTGCTGAAAAAACGTAAATATAATTAAAAATAAATATATTACAATTAAAAAGGAAAACTCATTTTTGTTGCCCTATAAAACGGTCGCGAAATATAACCTTTATCTCCATAACTTATAGTTCACCTAGATTTTGTTAAATTGCAATTAACTGCACAGTAGAGTTAGAGATCATGAACATATTTTCAAACATTAAATATATTCGTATTTTAGACAATAAATTAGAAATGAATTGTTATCAAAACCTACTAGATCGACATTTTTTCCTTTTACTACCCATTTAAAATAGAAATTGGTGCAATGCTTAGTTTAATTATATAGCAATATTAATTTAATTTTAAAAGTTTTGACTTATAGCTCCTACCCATCTAATTAATTATTATTTTTTTGCTAGTAGAAATACATTGCCAGTTGTTCCTAGATCGCTGAATCCGTCGATTCCGACGCAACAAATCGGATTTATGGATTGGGTGTGAATGCGGCAGAAAAATAAATAGCAAACGCATTCCTATGACTTATCGACGCCTGCAACTGAGCGTTTGTTCAGTTTGTTCAGTTTGTTCTCCGAGTATAAAGTACGAAGCTTTTAATCCGATAAAGTTGCGATCATTTGCTTTTCACCGGCTCGAACTGAACGAGGTGCAAGGTGCAGAAATCGGATCGGAACGAAGCCGCACGGCCGCTCGATTCCTTTGTTTTTAATCGATTTGTCATTTAGCAAATCAGGAGACGAAGTAACGCTGATAGTTTCGTATAAACAGATATGCAAAAAAAAACTACCCGAGAAGCGGCAATACCACGGAAGGGCTTTTTCACTTGGAAACATCTGTAGTTTCAAGTATAAATGAGAATCACTACTGCTAGATATCAGGTGGTCCGTAATAAATATTTAATTAAATCTTTTTTTTGTATTATGCAAAATGAAATATTTTGGGTAATGATATCAGCATTCATTGTCAGAATAGACATATTAAGGTTATTAGTAGTTATTAGCAAATTAGAACACTGAGACAAATAGAGACAAGTTTACGAGTACATTCAGTTGGTTTTAAGGTCTACTTTATTTATTACCTACATTAACCTCTTGTATCAAACCTTGTAAACCTTTTGTACAAGTCTTTGTGATTTCATTTTATTTGCGGATAACACTCGCGTTATCATTAAAGTCAAATTTATTAACGAATTACATTATGAATTAAATGAATATAAAAAAAATTCAAAAGCAAACATTATGCAGCTACTAAGTATTCATTAAAATAATTTTACTTCATTTTATTACGAACTGCATTAAAGCTGCGTTTCCATTTCAAACATCTATCAGTTTCCTTCACCGTTGCCATACAGTATCCCTTCGCTTCGTGCACTGGATTTCATTTGCCATTTTCTAAAATTCTGCAATTGATCGAAATACCTGGTAGCCGGTTGCATAAGCACATAATTCGATGCACCTGTATTTTATTTATATTCATGTTTATTTATATATATCATGTGCCGTAGCTCAGTAGATCGCGTATGCGCATATATTTTAATCGTTGCAGCCCGTTACCACATTGCTTCCGTGTTTTTCACGCTCGGCACGTAACCTGTTCGAGTGGGTGGTTAAGTGCTGATTGACGGCAACGCTTCCTGACAATTCGCGACGGCGTTGCGTTGCGACACCGATGACCACTTTTCCGGAGGAGCGACGAGTTTTTCTTCGTCGCGAAGCTATTTTCATAATGTTTTAGAAACAACTTACACACTTAAGCTTCCTAATCATTATATGTCCTGAGAATTTATATAAAGGAGCTTTTTTGTTCATTTATCCACAAACAGCAAACAAGAAAAATAGTATCCTATACATACTGGGTTAAAAATTGTTCAAGTTTAATAGTAGTCACTTTATTGAGTAATTTACTAATCTAATTCAGGTCCTTTGGCCAATTTCTCTTAGTTTTTTTTGCTTAGAATTTAATTTTGAATATAGAATGGCTTGCGTTTGAAAACGCTCAGACTTCTCTTCAACTAGCAAGACCAAATTGGCAATATAGGTTTGACACGGTTGTACTATTAGGTTGTCAAATATCTCCCTTCCACTTTTTTGCTCTTGGTTTATAATACAAAAAGGCGGAAGGGAGATATTTGACAACCATATATTTAGTATTAATTTATACTAAAACTAAAATATTCACTTAATCAAAAACAGTGCAGCTCACTCTTCTATTGAAGTAGAAAAAAATCAAAATATTTGAAGATGTTTAAAAAAATAAGTTGATTGGTGTACAAAATTTGAAATTTTGAATTTTAATGTGTGATGATTTTAAGATATGATAATGAGTGATTTTGTTTTTAGGTTATTTGATACAATTATTTGATGTAATGAATTTTGCTGCTTTTTGGTTGCATGGTGATGATAATGATTGTCGCTGGGCAAGCTTATTGTGATTATTGCAAGATATGGAAAAATAAAGGAGTTACTTAAGGTTAGTAGTTAAGCTATTTAGTTATATATATATATATATATATATATATATATATATATATATATGATATTCAGTTTTCAGGGCAATACATCAATTAGTATTAGTACTGTACAGTACTTTACAAATTCATAAAAATCTCATTCAAAAATTTATATATTGTTCAATTTAAAATGACAAGGATTGTTTTTTTGGTGCATTGTGAACATTTATAATATGAAATAATTAGGATTGTGCATTGTGAACATTTATAATAAGAAATAATTAGGATTAATTCAATTACATAGTCCACTGAAGATGACACAAAACAATGTGTCGAAACGTATGGAAAAAATAAAAATGTTTTAAAGTCATACAAATTTTTTAATTGATGTATTGCCCTGAAAACTGAATATCACATATTTCAACATCAAAATTATGAAAAATTTAATATATATATATATATATATATATGTGTGTGTGTGTATATATATATATATCATTCTCCCAGCCACAATTGCAAAAAACTCGCTTAAAATCGATCATTTAGCTCAACGTGAAAGCTTTAAAATCCAAATATCTGTATCAAGAAATGGAAGTATTAAAATGAAGTTTGGACTAGAATCACTCATGTAGACAAAAAGTTAAAAGCTTTGAAAGCTCAGGAATGAAATGTTTAGGTCCTTTTCGCTACAACATTTTTCGCCCGTTTGAGAATTTCATTTATAACTTATATCTTTAAAAACGTATATCATGTTGAATTAAAATACTTTTTGGTAAATTATTGCAATCAATAAATTTTACGATATTTTAATAATTGGAATTGTTTTAAACCATTTCTTGTATTATCCGCCGTGTTATAAAATCAATTCCTTTCCTGTCTCGCTCTCAGTCGTAATTTAATCGTCATAAGCATCTGCAGGTGATGTAACAGATACAACTAATTTTATAAAAATATAACAAATAATAAATATCAGAAATGGTGAGCGGTCGACGTACGCGATCGACATGGTCCTGTGCGTTTTCAACCTGTCTTGGTTTTCCTTTGCTGTACAATACCTACTACCTACTACCTACTACCTACTACCTACTACCTACTATACTGTACCTACAGCCGGTGCGGGTGTATTTGTTGTTTAACGATACAGTAGCATCGTGATCTCTCGCTTTCGTACTAGTTCAGCGACTCTAAAACTGTTTATCAGAATCGTATTATAAATTCTTCTACTTTTTATCATAACTTACAGCACTATTTGATACTGTATTGAACCTGCTCCTTAAAACATTGCGTTTTAGAAAGCAAACCAAGAGATGGCCTATCTATATTTGATTAATTAGAATTTATTTAATGCTGATTATATAATTTGAGTTTGATGCAGCAATTTTTAAGCAAGTGCTATTTTTACTTGGTTGTATATTAAAATCTATTAATTTGGAAATATGAACAAACAACACTTTTTTGCACTAATTTATTAAATAATAATTTTCACAAACTTTTCGAGACTAGGTTATAATTTAAAATATGGAAAAAATAAATTTTAAATTATAACACACTGATGATGAAACAAACCTAGTCTCTAAACGTTTGTGAAAATTATTATTTAATAAATTAGTGCAAAAAATAGTGTTGTTTGTTTATATTTCCAAATTAATATCTATTTATCCACTCAGAATACAATTGTTATATTAAAATCTATATTTTTTAAAACTACTTGATATCAAGATTATCAGGTGGTAATCAATTTGGGAACAAGACTTAATTTCAAGTTAAGATAAAATTATATATAAATTGACATATATTTTTTCTAACATATATTTTTCAAGCTAATCAACTTATTTTCCAAGTGGTAAGGTTTATCCACCTTAAAAGTTCTTCTTTAATTTTTTGACCAAATTCTTCAATTTGACTGAAGAAAAACCAATACAGTTCTAAATTTTTACTCTCCTACCACAAACCTCTCGTCAGAAAGTCATCAGTCGATGAAATTGTTTCACTGAATTTTATTTGATTATGATTTTTGGGGTTATGGGAAAGCTTAAATTTTATTTCAACAAACTCTTCTAAAATTTTGCATTATAAACAAGTTTTTTTAATACATTAAATAATTTTTATACCACTCTTAGTCGTATGCGAAACATAATGTAAGTAATATACATTTATAAATTTTGTTTTATTTTGTTTCTTAGTTTAAATATTAAATTTTTAACTTAGGGATTATTTGCATTAGGAGAATTATTTGCATTATTAATAATATTAATAAGAATAAGCGCATAAAATTTAGTGTATTGTACATAATTAAATTTGCTATTTAATTGTTTGATATCTAAATTTATTTATTGGCATGTGTAAATATAATTATTGATGAAAGAGAGTTTGATATCTCTTTTGTTCTATTATACACATATTTTTGTTGGTTACCTATCCTATTTGATATTACAAAGTGTAATGGACAATTAAGGGATCTTATTGAATGATTCTTTTCAAAACCACGGAAAATCACCTCATAGTCTCTCAAATAATATTTAACTATTTATGAAATTCTAATAAAAAAATGTATTTTTTTACTACCCTTAGTGTAAGTTTTAGTATTTTTTCTGTTATTTTGCATGTTCTATTGAACCTCCAACCATGTACTTTGATATATATTAGCTTAATAAAATCAATTGAGGGGTCTTTTTGGAAAAGCATGTCTAAAGTCATAGAAAATCAGTTCCTGCTTCCAAAGAATGATTAAATATTTTGAGTGACTATTTATGATATTATATTGAACAAAATGTAATATTTTCTTATGATTCCGCATAAATTTCGTTGAATAGTCTTTTAGATGAGTGAGTATTCTGCCTGTCGGCCGTGCGAGTTGTTTCTTTCGTCTGTTTGAGATTCGTAAAGAGCGGCACGCGACCGGAACGCACTATCAGCGCGTGCCACATGATTCCTCCTTCGGCTTCGGCTTTGTCTTTGGCTTGATACCTTCGCAGTGTTGCGTTGTTGCTCTATTGCTGATCTGCTACTGTTACTGATGATGGAAAAATCTCACTTACGTAAAACTGTAACTCCATCACAATGATAACAAATTTGATAAATTTTAATTTTTTTATTTTACTAAATCACTATCTGTCTTTAAATTAAAAAAATGTGTTTTTATTCGATTCAAAGTTTATTTTTTCAGAAATTAATTAAGAAGAGATAGTCTGGAATACCTTTGCCATAACCTAATCAGCACGGTTCTTCGTTTCAACAATTGATATCTTTCGATTACTTTTTGAATTTTCAAAATCAGAATTTTTCATAGAAAAGTTGACTAAAAACTGCTACTAAAAGTTGACTGTTTTGCTAATAAAGAAACGGCTCGGCCGATTATTGTCCAAAACTAGTCAACGCTAGTCCTCGTCGATTTTCAGCAAATGGCTTTCAAATATTTGAAATCGGTGCAGCCGTTTTTTAGAAAACAACGACGAAAGTTTAAATTTTAGCTCACATACTTTTTTCAATATTTGTGCCAAACGATTCAGAGTGACTTGAAACGTCGAGAGAACATAACATTGGCTAATCGGCAAAACTTCTGGCAATATATGTTATACATACCCTTCGGGAATATAATAAAATATAATTATATACGTTTGTTACTTCACAAATTAATCAATTCCTGTATTTTAGGTCGGATCATTATAATAAAGATATAGTTTATTAGTTTCGAGATTTCGGTCGTGTAAAGTGTCAAAATGATTTTTCATAACGTCACGGTCCCCTGACTCATGTATCCGGCGCATTAACTCCGCTTCTTTCGTACAATGACTAAATGAGTTGTACGCTGAATTTTTTCTGTAAGTCGTATTAAAACACAAAATATAATAGTATTTTTTTTCTAGCTAATCGACACACTATGAATGAAAACTCAAATAATGCCAGGAAATATAATATAAAATTATAGAACGAAGGCTGTGCGCATCGAAGAACAAACTTATTACTACTCGTTAAGGGACGAAGTAATATGTTACGTTCTCATAGTAATTTACTTTACTAGTTAGTATTATTCAGCCTTATAAATCAAAATTAATATGTAGGTTTTTCATCACAATTAAGTTTTCATTACTTTTCTACAATCACGCTGCGTTGCTGTTTTGAAGACAAAATATCAAAGCGCGTAAGCGCCGTGTCGCAGTATAACGTCTAAACATTGGTACGAAACCCATAAAAATGTAAACAAAATTTATACATATAATTAATCTATATTTAATCTATAAAATATCTGATAATTTGATGTGCATATGCTTAATGATCATTTCTGACCGCCAAATGCCTTTTTTTCACTTTTTAGTGGATTTTTTGCGATTACTATAACTTACCCTATGGGAAGTTAAAAATACCATTAGAAACTAAACCAATAAGTTTTCCAAAAGGTTTTATTTAATATTAAAGTATATCTGGTTGTTCGAGGAAATTAGAGTGTTTGTGTTCACTGTAATTACTAACTTTTACAATAAACATTGCGCCGGCCCTCTTCAGGGCACAATTTCAATAGTTGATAAATCTCATTTCTCATTGGACGAATATCTGATAAAACATTTCGTCTTACAAAAATATTTATATGTGTATTTCTACAGTTGAACAAATCAATCTCAGTTAATTCTAATCAAATAATTCACTTGTGACAATAATTAACGTAATGATATTTTTCCATATTTTTTCCGTTTTCGTAATTTCTTTGTATATTGTCCAGGTACTTTTGCTAGTAAAGTGAAAAGAAAGCTGATCACGACGCGTAACAATGTACTCTTAATTTTCTATGAGCCAGATTATTTAATAGGACATCCCATTAAAACACCTGACTCGAAACCTTATTGTTATCGTACGATTATAAAAAAGTACTAATCATAGCACAACATCTACTTGTGTTATATTAATTACACAAGCCGACATAATGAAATTTTATAAAATAGAAGCACAAGATATAAATAAGTTTGTGCTACATATTTCAAAAGTTATATCAAATAAGTGTAAATCGTTTGTTTGCGGTAGTGATAATTCTGCAGCTTAGGGAAAGGGCAAATGTAAAAAAACGGTCATTTTGAATTTTTAATATCGGTTCAGATTTTTTGTGGTAACTTTGTCGAAATATTTTCTACTTAATTGCTAATCAACAATTACTATTTATTGAATTTCATCGAATGGCTTTTAAATGTTTGAAATCAGTTCAGCCGTTTTCGAGATCAGCGCACATACTTCTTCCAATTTCAATTTTTTATTCAGAATGACAAATGATAAAACAAACTTTTCTGGCTAAAACAAACTTCTCATTCGATAAGTTAATAATAAATATATTACGCTACAAAATTTAACGGTTTGAGCAAAATTAATTTCAGTCAGTTCTGTACCGTGAAAGTTATAATTGGAAAAACGGTCAAGTCATTGGAAATAATTTCGTGTATAGGTGGTCTCAATTTTACGGGTTCAAAAAAATTTGCTCAATTTTTCGCCTAACTTTCTTGCAGATGATAAAATATTTCATGAATTTAATAATTCACACACACGCGTATATACTACTATAATATAATATGGTATATATATATATATATATATAAATATATGTATATATATATATATATATATATATATATATATTTATATATATTATTTAAAGTCATTGTTTTTAAACAATTTCAATGTGAACCAACCTATAATTAGTTAATAATTCAGTTAACACATTTTTTATTTGACTTGATATTACAATTGTTAATGAGCATTACGCAACATATTTATTATGTAATTAAAATACATAATAAAATAAAAGAAAGTACATAAATTGGCATACTGTCTATTTGATGATAAGTTGCTTGAAATCAAACTCAGTGTAAGTGGCATTTATCCTTGAGGCAAGATGCATGATACCATTTTGAGTTTGAAATTGTTATTTGGAACGATAAGTTCCAACAGTTTTCCATTACTATGATGTAGGTACTATTAATTTGTTGTCATTCGCATATGCATTTGCTTATCATTAAATACCCTGTAATAATAATTGTTTGTGTGATGATGATGATGATGAATAACCGTAAAGTAAATCCGTAAATAAACGGCACATCGTTTTACAATAAAGTTTCAGATCGCGCGAGCGAACACTATGGATATAACGGTTTCCCGAATTTCACGCTTCGAATAATTTTTCATTAAGAAATTGCAAAAAAAATATACATTACATAACTCGAAAATGAATTTATATTGTGTTAATTGCGATAATCTAGAATTATAATTGACAAATTATAAAACTGCGATGTTCTGAAAATTGTTTTAGTCTTACAATCGAGTTAGGAAATGAAGTTGCCCAAAAAAATCTGCTAATATCTTCATCAGCTGCCTGTATGTGATGTATCTCTAACATCAAAATTGTCTGATCAGAATCTGGCGAATGAACTCAGGCACCGATAATCATTTAGTATATAGTAAAATAATGATAATTGAATTTGAAAACTAGCAATTAACTTTAACAATCCAATAAACATTTTCTTACCATATGATGTCTCTTCTAATATTTCTTGGATAAAATTAACGAACTTTTTTCTAAACATCCCCTTGGTAGAATCTGTTGGGGCATGTGTTGAAGTCGAATTGTCGTATTTATTATCATATTTTAGGGGTGTTTTATAGACAAGAGGCCAGAGTGGAGTTCCTGCACGAGTTCAGTGTCCTCGCAAGTGCGGCAGGTGCACGCCGAGATGTTTTGCCTTAGAATCCGCCTTACACCTGACGCAATGCCTCTAAACGACTATTCTAATACGGACATTAGTTTACGATCTATTAATAATGAATTGAAAAAAATGTTATCATTTGCTTGTTTATTGAATCATTTTAGTTCAATATGCTATAATTCATCTGCTTCTAGTGATATTCAGTGCTGTGCACATCAATTTTATGTTTCAAATCAACTTCCCTAAGGAAATGTTTAAGTTTATGCCAGAAAATCCGATTTGCTCATTTTATGATTTCTCAATTCATAAAATTATTATCAATTCATTTGGCATCGAAATTGAAAAAAAGTATGTGCGTATGTGTATGCGAGCAAAAGTTGACTTTTGTTCACGTTTTCTAAAAATTACCGCAACGATTTTAAAAACTAAAAACCAACTTGATAAAACTGCCGTTATTTGATAAATGGAGAGTTTTCCGAATGTATTTGAACTAAAAAACATCCCCGACTATCAACACGATTCTAATGTTTTCTGATGAAATAAAATCAATTAATCCGTTCTCTCGTCGTCCATACGGATCGAAATTTTTTTTTTTTTAGTATTATTTTAATCCGTTAATCTGTTCTCTAGAAATCGGTACTAAAGTAAAGTAAATTAAAATTTTATAATATAATAAATAAATATAAATATATATTCCAATATATTACTCTTTTTCGTGCTTTTTTCCAGGCGGGTATGTGATATAAAAGCATCATATCTGCCACCTTATTTTTTCCATTTTTTGCTTCAAATGACTTTATCAGCATCTAGCACCTTTTGGAAATTATTTTTAAATTAAGTTAGAGTAATCGCAAAAAAATCGAAAATGAATATATCTTCACGTTTCAAAGGTTTCTGAATGTTTTGGCATGTCTTAGAAGCCGATTTGAATAATTCAAAAAACATTCGATTTGTATTGATAAGGAGACGTGCTGATTAGTTTTTGGCGAAAGCAGGTCTAGCCGTTCCGAAGATATGAGGCAAAAAGTGCCATAAACGGTAACTTAAGTTTTTGAGAGAACGGCGCGTCCGGTTTTAATAATTCAGAAAACATTTTACTTGTATTGACAAGATGAAGAACTGTTCAAACTTTGGGAAGGCAGGTCTAGCCGTTAACGACTCTCAATAAAAATAAGTTAAAAAAATGTCATTTGGCGGTCAAAAATGATTATTGGACATGACATCGAATTGTACATTAAATTATCAGATATTCTATAGAGATTTTAATAATGTGTACACATTTTGTGTAATTTTTTTGGGTCTCGTACCAAGATTTTTAATTGCGATACGGGAAGTTCCAGCAATTTGCCTTAAGGCACGATGCCATGCACCCCACTAGTTAATATTCCAATTACATCTATGGTGCCTCTGCCTTTTGTGAATACCAAGTAGTTCTTATTATCAGTAATATGCTGCTCGACCTTATTTTCAAGTCGCCTAGTGAAAATTTTTGATGAGAAACTATCCGATGTGAGGGGTCAATTGCCACATTTGTTTGCTTTAGGCTTCTGCTGAAGAGATTTGAAGATCATTCTTCTTCAAATCTTAAAAGTTTTTTGGCTATTTCAAAGGTTTAAAGACACCAGCTGAGGTTTGTGATTAGATCAATACAAGGGCGTTCGTGATTAGTTGTGATTTCCCTTACTTGTACTCTGGATGTCTAAAATACTGGCTGAGTGATGTATACAAAAACCACATCTACGTTGGTGGAAATCACTTTGATTAATTAATTATTTAGCGGACTATAAGTTAGAATTGTCCATCCTGTCACCATAAGAAAGTTAATAAAAAGTACTATTTATTTTACGATATATATATATATATATATATATATATATATATATATATTACAGGTATTTATATGCATACATTTATACCCCATACCGCGAAGGGTTTCGGGTTAAATAGAAAAAGCCCAAATATTGACCAACGTGTTATAGCATTTAATATTGATGAAAATTATACAGAAATCAAATCATTTTATGAATTATTTTCTCATTGCTCCCCACTCTTTGTGGCATTACAACAATTCTTTAAGGGACACTTAAAGACTACAGAATAAATATACAAATTGAAAAACATTTTGGAACAAATTAAAAGAATAAACAAATCTCTCTGTATTCGTTAATGATTTTGTTTAAAAATCTAGTTTTTTTTTCTTTTTCAAATATTTTAATTATCTACTGAAGATTGGTGAAATTGAGATGCAAAACGTATGCAGTTTTAATTAAAAATTTTCGAAAGTAATTGAATTTGATCCGAACAGAAGACGGTCCTGATATTTCGACTCCGGGTTTGTCGTCGAATCGGATCTCGTAAGGAGCATCGCAGTCGCCGGGCGTGACCGTCAGTCATCGCGTCCATCGTCCAATGGCGTAGCGCGTATCCCCTTGGAGTGCGCTCGAACGGCACACCCGTGCGAACCGCCGTCTAGCACTCGGAGACGCGGACCACGAAATTTTCCTGATGTCACGAGCCGGACGAATTGCCGGGCTCATCTGTCGATTGTTAAGGAAATTAGCATATTCGATCGGAGCGGATGCATCACCGGTACTCTGGTTGTCTGGTTGAATGTACCAGATGGAAAGAGGTTTTGTCGATAATGTCTTTCGTGTAAAACATGTAGAGATAATATTGACCATGACTAACTTATGATAACAATAACGATATACTTGTGGGGTTCGACAGTCTTTAAATCGGCGAACATATGTAAATATAGCAAATCCAGAATAGAGCAATACGTACGCCAGTAAATCTACAAAAAATGTAAACGTGATACTTTGGTTTATTTGTTCTAAATAAGTTTTTATATTATTTCTCGTAATTTTTATGTATTTTTGCAAAATAATCTAAATAAAAAAAATAAACAATCTAAATTTGTCGAACTTTTCATTATGCTTTGGTCAAAAATTTAAATGTTACTGTATATTATCTTGATTTTAACAACCGAAACTAAATCTTTGCATGCTATGATGATGATTTTAGAACATTCGAATTCAATAAATACTATAAATCATGATGTAGTATGATCAATTTTATATAAGTAGACAGGACTAATAAAAGATAAAGAAATTATAATGTTATATGTCAAGGGGGAGAGTTGGATTATTTTGTTCAATAATTATTAACAAACATTATTAAATTTTTCAACAATGTGTGATTGTTTCAAATATGAACATATATGTAAAAAAACATAAAGCAACCCAAAGTAAAGGAGATTAAATTTTAATTTTTGACCAAACATCCCAAGCTCACTTAAAATTACTAAAAAGATATTATAATATTAACTTCAGGTATAAATCAAGTTTATTGGAAGATTCAGTCAGGGAATTAGATAGGTTTGATTTTTTTTGGTTTGTAATCTTAATAAACATTTTTTATATTTTCAGAAAAATAAAAACAAATCATGCTAAACTTCTGAATTTGGGTAGGCTAAATACGCAGGAGCTGAAATTAAATTTAATCTGCCACACGCGTTTTATACACAATTACTTTTCAATTCGATAATTCAATTTACAATTCTCAAAAAGTGCACTGTTCGATATTCATTTTGTTCTAATTTGTATTAGATTAACCTTTCACAACCAAATATTTTCATCATTCTTTGCACTTTAATAAGAATTCACTTTTGATCTAAGTCTAATTTTCTACCAATTTATATTACTCAATGTTGCTAAACGATTCACTTAATCACTTAATTAATTTCATTGATCACTTAATTAATTCGTGTTTCATATAATCTCTGTGTTACTATATAAGAGTATAATGATTTCAAGTAAATTTTCATTCATCACTATAATGTGCACTGTGCATAATGTAAACATGAATAACACAGTAACGTTAGCATGAAATCAATCATGCAATGCATTCATAATACTTATATTTTAATTAAATAATTATAAATCGGTCGAATGCAAATAAATGTAGATGAAAAGCTGCATTTCTATTATTTTCTTGCTTGTATACTGGGGCGTTCCAGCAATGTAGGTACCCAGTGGCGTCAGAAGCAAATTTTTGATGGGTGGACTCGTTTTTTTTAGACAGTCAGCGTGAGATCGTTTTTTTCATCATATTTCATCATATCAAATTTTGAAATTGATTTAAAGTATGTACAATATTTACGTAAAAATGTTTAACAATATCACATTTTGGAAGATCGGTTGAACAAATTTGGATGTTATGATAATTCTCTTAACCAATTGCGTTGGTTTTCATAGATGGCAACCCAAACAGTTGTCTCATATCTATTTGATAATTTTATTATTACAATTACTGTAATAGTAATGAAATTTTTACTTGGCCAATAGCTATTTTTATTTGAAAACGCAACTATATATATTGCTATCTATATTTTTAAATGAAAACCGATATTACGACTGCTTGACATCAGGCTGTCACCGTGGTATGAGTATCCTGAATCAAATCCCTCTGCTTTAACCACTTGCCGATAAGCTAGCTTATATTATATATTATGTTCTTATAATATTATGGATTTCACACCGATAACAGTTAATTTTGTTAATGGCTCTGTTTTATGGAAATCGAAATTTTCATGTGCGCTTCAATTTTACTCATTATCAGAATCTTAAAAATATATTGACATATAATTTTATAAAGGGCTTTTTGAAATCTTGCATATGAAATGACACAATTCATAAAACGATTTTGCAAAAAAACTAATTTTCATACTTTCTAAATTTCGTACTGTATATAATATTTTTCTTTTGGTGTAGAAATTTGTTTATAAAATATGCAATGTAATTTAATTCACCACTAATTTAGAATTGTGTCGTGATGTACCTGTAAATTGATTGAAAATGTTATAGAATCATCACTATTTATTTATTGCCTGTTCGGTATTATAATTCTGTTACCTCTAATGATGATCGTTTCACGCAATCCGTTCATGATAAAAACAATATTATCGAATGCATTATATATGTTGATATCTCAATCAATTCGCATAATTCTTCCGATTCGTTTAACAAAGAAGCTCCGGCGATAAGTCGGAAAGACATCGGAGTCGCCGAAGAGGAATGTTCTATCCCTTCCCCGGGCCGTTCGCCCGTCTTGTGTTGTCCGCGAAGGCGTGGTTAGCCGTCTACGCGGGCTTCGCGGGTACGCGATGGACTGAAGCCGAGCATAACACTTATCGCACGACAGTCGCGGACGACGGTCGAATCGATCGCGGATTCAAAATAGATAGTCGACAGTTGAATTAATAGGCATTACAGGATTAAATCCGCCACCCTCAAGCGGTTTTATTTACAGTGATTCATCTATCAGTGTTTTATTCAATTTGTGCGCTAAAACCATATCACAATTGGAATACAATTACTCATAAGTGCTGTGTTACGCTGCTATTATTTAAACTTCACTCAGTTTAAATCAGTGTTGTAAAACATCAGTGGTATAAACTACGTTTTGTGTTTAGTTCAGTTAATACGCACGGATTCAAAAGGCGGCCCTCTAACGTGGTGAGTTTACAGGTAAACGATATCAGTTGTACGCAAAAGCTCTGCTAAGTCTTTTAAAAGCCCACTTAAGCTCTTGTCTTATGGGGTGATATATGGGAGATATCGATACCCGCATTCGACAGAAACCCGGCGCGGAGCGACGCGCAACAAGTGTAGCGTAGGGTAAAAGCGTAGGCAAACTCGACGCTGGGGTATGACGGGCGCGCCGCGATGAATAGTACTAACAAAATAATTGTTCAAAAAATTATTTTATAAATAATTATTTTATTTAAAAGTCGTGATAAACCATCTATACACCACGTTTGTGACAAACAAAAATATTATGATATCTCTATTATTCTAACCATTTTCTTTTGCCACTTTTTTTTAAGAAAATACATAAAAATCAGTAAATATTTTAATTATGACTGAATAAGTATATTTTTTATAAC
The DNA here is from genome assembly GCF_003426905.1 of Ctenocephalides felis. Taxonomy (NCBI): domain Eukaryota; kingdom Metazoa; phylum Arthropoda; class Insecta; order Siphonaptera; family Pulicidae; genus Ctenocephalides; species Ctenocephalides felis. The sequence goes on along the minus strand of NW_020538040.1, from coordinate 181,362,369 downwards.
TACATTTTATCTGTGATTGGAAAACTTATATTATTTGCACGTTTAACTATATAAGTGTAATACAATTTCAACCTTTTTGCTACGAGAATTTTTTTGCAGGGATGATACTACTGTACAAGCCAGAACGCCACCCTAATACTTGTTCAGATTTTCTAATCATTATCAACAAAAATATATTTAAAACTACACTTCTAAAGATTTAATGACCAGAATAGTAAATTATAATTCTTAATAATTCAACTCACATTGATAAATCTATAAGTCACTGGATGTCGTCTATAGGCGAAACTCATACATACAGGTTGTCAAGTGCATGTCGCCTATAGGTGACGTTGGTAGCAAAAAGGTTGAACTTCAGATTACATATTAAATCATTCAAGGTAGATTAATTGAAAATATTATTTGATTAGACTAAATATTGAATATATGTGCTAATCTATACAAAATATATATGATGTAATCATAATTTTTAAGTTTAAAATTGAATTACACTCAATTAGTTCAAGGATCAAATAATATAGGTTGTTCAATCATAGTTATAAAAATTAATCATAGTATACTTTTATACTTTTTTAACAATCTATAACATATTTTTAGAAACAATTTTTTTGAGAACTATAATATATAAAAAACGGTTTAAGATATTGCATTCATTACTCCAACCATAGAGAAAAATTTTACAATATCTTTATCACACTATTTACTATTGCTTAAAAACTAAAAAGCATCAAATGATTTAAAATGTTCCATGTACGACTCGAACTGAATTTATCCCAATTTAAAATACTTCATATTATTTTGTGTACCATAATAATTTAGAGTTTCTACTAAACTTCTACAGACAAAAGAGACTGTTGTTAATCTGCTCTTCTATCTTCCTATTCCTAATCATCAGTAACAATAGCACTGCACAAAATCATAAATCACATACCGAGAATGCGTTTTTACCATCGAATAACTATGTATAAGATTATATAAAATTATCAATCAGTAGGTATCGTAAATGTAAATATATATCGGATCGGATCGATCGGCTCGGTCGGCCGACGTGCACCTCGTGCGTGAAGTCTAGATCGTCGATACGATTAAACTCATTATTATTACTTGATCGGATACATATCGTGGTGCAATGTGCTTGTGATTATTTATATATTAGACACAAATCATATTGTACTAGAAAAGGATAAATCCAGAAAAACATACGTTTTTTGACAAAAGTATGAAAATTCTATTGAACCTGCACCATCATAAATCTCCAAAAGTCTGCCTTACAAGAAGAAACAATCAGAGTACAACATGTTTACTCTTCTGGAATTTTGATAAAACTTTGCACGGTGATAGAGTCGATAGTCGAACCGATCAGTTTAAAATATTATAGGCCTGTGAGAAGTCGTTTAATTATAAAAATTAAACATCGTAACGTTAACAATTTGTACACAGTATAAAATCTTTGCTATAAATATGATAACTTTTATGATTTTTAGAGGATGACAAATTCAAAATCAATCAAGCATCATTGTTTCAGATTTATGAAATTACAAAAATACAAATTTGAATTAGGACTATCTGAATTCTACAAACTACATCAAGTCTCGTTTTTATAATAAATATATATAATCTTGGATAATATTTTGAAATTTTAATTACTGTTTCAAAAATATTAAATAATATTATTAGTGAGAATTTTTAAAAGGGTATAATTTACTAAAAAGTTTTATGATTGCTGCAAGGGATTTTATAATATATAAATAATTAAATAATTTTATAAATAAGCGTTATATCTAGTCTTTGTGAAAAATATTATGTCCAGTAGTATTTTCAAATTATACCTATTAAAAATAATAAAATCCAAATATCAAAAAGTTTTTCACGAGGATCTATTTTACAAAAATATTAACCAAAAACAAGATAAATTATCGTTATCATTTTTGGAAGTGAAAAACACTAGTTAATATTTACTAAAATTTGCTACAATCTTTTATAATTGTTGCAAGGCATTTTGTAATCAACAGTAAAGCTATTTCACTGGTTGTGAAAAGTAATTGTTACATTTAATCATTTTTGTTAATTGAAAACATTAAAATCCATAATATAATATTCATACCATTAACACCTGTATTTCGTTCACCTGAAGTATTGTAACCATAAATCATAAATTTGTTCTAGGGTACAATTTTATTAAATTATACACCGCATTTATTTAATGAGGGGTGAAATATGTTTAACGACTTCAACAAGTGGTTTTTTGTTTACAGGGGTGTATAATTATTAAAAAGCATTAAATTGCTGCAGTATATAAAGGCTTAATTTTACATACAAAAAGTAAACAATCTAAATGGTTGCTAATAATTATTTTTTTATATTTCTGAATCAATTTTATTATTTTTTTATTTCTTTAAATTTTTTCATGCCAATATATTATAATTTTTTTCTAAAGCCTTTACTTTTTTAAAAAGGAAGTTATTTAGAAGCATTAAAAATTTAATACTCATCTAATGTATTTGTTCTAAAATACTTTCTACTATAAGCTTAAGCTTTCTTATTTTTTTATTATTTTTTGATGATAATATATTTTAATGAACTTTATTTAATTTTATTAAAAACTTTAGTTTTATACAAAAATATAATTTTTAAGTCATAGTTACTATTCTCATTCATGGAATTAACGTCTATTTATTTATTTAATGGATTTTGAAAATATTGAATAGATTTATTTATAAGAAAGTTATTAATCAGATGTCAAAGATTTGACGAAACAATAATTATTATAAAAATCATACATTGATTCCATTACTAAAAATATTGTAAATTAATTATTTAAGAAATGTATTCATTATAAAATTCATAACTATGCTAAGTGTTAAATTTTCCATCCCAATCAAATAGAAAGTAAATGCTTATGAATAGTCTTTGTGCGATTTCAATTGCAATTCAAACAAAATGGAATTAATGATGGTAAATAAATATAATTATTACATTGATTCTAACTACCAGTCTGATCTTGCCAGAAAATCCAATTTGATAATTTCATACTTTTTCTATGTGATCTAAAATTTGACCCCAAAATTTGTCTCAAAAACGGATTCACCTATCTCAAAATATAAAAGTCATTGGGTAACAATTTATAAAGACCCACGTTCATCAGTTCTGCGAGATTATCAGCCGAGCCTTTTCTCTATGATTACCAATAAATGCAAAAATATTCGTCAAAGTTTTTACCAAAAGACCTGAACCGATTATGAAGTTGGATAGTTTTTGGTCAAGTTGATAACAATGTTTTCTTAAGTGAATTGTTAAAAAAACCTTCTGATAACCTGGATATAACTGTATAATCATATAAGTCGTGGTATAAAAGAACATTCTTAAATATTATAAACCTGTGAAAATTGGTATAATAATAAAAATTCATAATGGACACATCTTGAAAAGTATATTATGTCGAGATGTCACGCCAATTTCCTCAAGGCAAAGTTTCACTAACACCTAGTTTTATTATTATTTTTTGGTTGTTTATATCTGCCTGTCCTGCAGCGTATTTATGTATATATTTAATGTTAGTTTTAGCCAACGTATATTTAAATATATGATAATTAATCTCGGGGTGGTTGCTAACAAGTGCACACGAATCGCTCGTGAATCTACCTAATGCAGCGCCACCATGGGAATTTCGTTCTGTTATTTTAAAACTCGGTTTCAGCAGGGTTTTTCTTAATTTGAATTACAAATTTTTCCTAATAACGGAGTTGGTGCGCTCGGACTATTATATGTCACCTGTTGAATTACTAACGCCGTTGAATAATTTAAGTCGATAATAAAATAATTTCATGTTATAGTGGGTGAATATATTATTTATATCAACGAACGCGATGGTAATCGACAAGTGTACTATATAGTTTGCTTCAACGTTAATTAAAGTGTACTTACATGCAATTCTAATTTTATATCCATTACACCGTTATTAACATAATCTCGTAAACTTTTTTGAATTCACTTTCTAATAGTACACAAAACAAATTAAATTTTTATTTCTCACTATCTTCTTCATGACAGTTCAAATATTTTTATGATCATGGCTGAAGTTGGCACTGATCGTTGACACACAAATGACACCACGAAGTCGCCGTTGATTAATATATATAGATACAAATAAAGATATAAAAAATGTCTCAAAAATTCAGTTCCTATTTCGATATTTGTATGATTTTAGTTTTTAATACACTTAATATTATTTAAATCAATACATTAGTTTAAAATTATATACAGGTTCATATTTGTTGTCAGTTGGTACTAATGTCAGTGATCAACACAATGAAATTCGAAAGGGAAATGACACCCAAAATGAAGTTTTCCATTTTTATATATAAATTTTCTTTTTTTATTTACTGAGGTTATAAAAATGATTTAAAATCAGTAAAGAGGATATTGTGCGTTTATCTTGAAATGTAAAGTTCTTTGTTAAAGTAGAATATGGAAAGTTAAAAAATTGGATGTCAAAGAAGCATCAAAATATTTATTAATTTTGTTAAGTGCATTTTGTTACACATATAACCTTCAAAAGTCAAATTAATATATCATTCTATTTGGTTTTTGTGACTAAATTATAATATTGTGCAAATTAAATTTTATTGGTATCAATATTTATGTCTCTGTTGGGTGGTACAAATGTCTGTCAAATATACAGGTCGTTTGAGATAGAAGTGACATATAAATAAAGTTTTACATTTTTATTTATAAATTTTCTTTTATATATTGAGTTATTAAATATCATTTAATGAACATGAAAAACATTCAATTTAAAATGAACTTAGTAACTATTGTGCGTTTTAAATTATATATAAATGTATAATTATTCGTGGTAGTTGTTGAATTTGGTAAATGTCGAAAAAGCATATAAATATATACATATATTCATATGTTAAAAGATATAACTATTCTAATGTCAGTTTTCATATCATTTTAATTAACTTTTATGTCTAAATTTTGAACATCGCGCGAAATAAATTTTACGATCTGCTATTATTGATATTTGTTATCGGTTGGTTGGTAGTCGGTACTACAATCTGTCACTAACACAGTGACGCCTGAAAGAATCATGTCATCAAACAAAGTTTTTCATTTTTGTTTCTATTTTACTGAAATTTTATTAGTTTTCATTTAATAAATACAAATTTATGATTCATTAAAAGTGAGCATAGTGAATATGATTCAAATGATATGTGATTCAAATTATATTGAAAAGAAAAAGTTTTACGTCGGAGATATGGCAATTTTAAGGTTAGTACAATTAATATTGTAAGTCGCTTTAGTGCAAAATACGTTTCATGAAACTATTTGAATGAAAAACAAAATGAAAGGAGTAATGTAATATAATGAGTGATGCATTATTTAATCAAAAAACGATTTGTTGGCCTGACAAACTGCTCGAACCAATTCCAGTGCATGTTGCGGTTGTAAAAGAAACGCTATTGTCTATTTCTTCTGACGGTGCTACTGAAAAAACTTCTTCTATTGTACGCGATCAATTTTATCTATGAGGAATGTTCCATTTTCACTAGAGATACCTAAGAGAATACGAACCCATGTATAATCGTAGTATCGGTTTCTCAAATGTGTAATATTGCATATGATCGTAACGGGGACAGGTTGAAATGAAAATAGAAGCCTCAATTTGTGGCTTATTATCGCGGAAAATGGCATTGATCTGTTTACCCATTAAATTCGATAATTATCTTGAACTTATCTTTCCAATTGTCAAGTGTTTACCTGCACTTACTGTAGGTAATAATAATTAAACATTAATAGTAAATTTTGCTTTAATTTTTCGATAAGTATATATATATATATATATATATATATATTATATATATTTATATATATATTGAAATATGTGAGTTCGGTGTTGATATATATTTTGATGAATTGTTTAGAATCGGGCAGTAACACCAAGTAAAAAAACTAGTTTTTAAATGATAAATATAGTATTTAAAAACTACTTTAGTTTTTTTACTTGGTGTTACTGCCCGATTCTAAACAATTCATCAAAATATATATGATATATATGTGTATATATATATATATATATATATATATATATATATATATATATATTTTGTCAAATATATATATATATATATATATATATATATATATGGGTGGTCCTTAAATGGTCATTTTCGAATTTCCTTGCTCCCAGGGCTCAAATGGTCAAATAGATAAAAACAATTCTCTGAAAGTTTTAGCTCTTAATATTAACGTTTAGATATGATTGCAATATATATAATATATAATATATATTATATATATTTTATATATATATATATATATATTTATATATATTTACTATATACGAGGTGTGTTCAAAAGTACCCGGAATTACTAATAATTAAATTTCGCGGGTCTGGAGTGTCTGATTGTCAAATTTTTTTTTTATTGTGTTGGTATACATGCCCCTAAAGTATGATGAAATTTTCAGCTATATTCACTGTTTACTTTGTCTGTGGTATCGCTAAGGTTCGACGTGTTTTTCTGAGCTCGGCGATTTTTACAATGGAAGCATTGAAAAGTCAAAGAATTTATATTAAATTTTGCGTAAAAAATGAAATAAAGTGTTTGCAAAGTGCAAAAATTCACCAGAATATGGCTTCGTGTGACTTTTTCCTATTCCCAAGTTGAAGAGACCCATGAAAGGACGGCGGTTTTCCTCGATTGAAGAAAATCGCTGAGAGTGCTCAAGGACATATCAAAAATGAATATCAAGGGTGCTTCGATAATTGGAAAAAAACGCTGCATAAGTGTATTATATCTGGGGGGACTACTTTGAAGGGGACCACATTAATGTAGACGAATAAATAAATATTTTTTTGAAAAAACGAAAATTCCGGGTACTTTTTGAACAGACCTCGTATATATATATATATTTACTCCCAGAGGCTCTAATGCTCCTAAAATGATAAAAAAATCTGAAAGTTTTAGCTCTAAAATATCAACAAGATAGACACCAATCAAAGTTTCTTATAAAAATAACATAGGCAAATTCCATTTGTTTTTTAGAATTTTATAACTTAGCGACAAAAGAATCAAAATTTTGAGAATAACATTCTATTTTCTTATTTTGATTATAAATAAAAAATTTACAATAAAAAATTCATATATTTTATAAAATAAGTATTTACTTAGAATATAAGTAAACAATTTATTTTCGAAATAAACTACTATTATTATGCTACTATTACTACTATTTTTTATCTAATTTGCAAATATTTTGTGAATGATAGTGATATCTCTTTATCACTAATTATGATAATGTGCGTTAACATCTGACACTGGGATTAAAACGCGGAAAATTAAAATGCCTCAATTGATTCGAGAATTCTCACGAATTTACTATGATAGTTCCATCCGCAAAAGATACTTTAACTATCTTGCGCGATCATCCATGTAAATTACTTGTGTTACAATTGAAATTAGAATAAGGAAGCATGCTTCAATGACAGAATAGTCACAAATATTTAGATTTTGGTGTGTATACATTTATTAATTTAAAAGTATATGGTTGAGATAATTACTAATAGGCAGGTTTTTAGTATACTTCTAATCTGAATAGATTTTTTATATATGTAGCAAAACCTCCACATAATACCATTGGTGAATTGGCATTCGATTTTAGTCCAGTTATTTAAGTTTAAATTAGGTAAGAATCTCGGAATTCGAGATACCCAGCTGTAAGTCTGTAAATACTTGTATATTGCCACCCTAAAACTGTCTCAAACATCCACATATGTAGGTTTTGAGACAGATTTAGCATGTTAATATACAAGTATTTACAGGCTTACAGCTGGGTATCTCGAATTCCGAGGTGAACTTACTATAATGACTGGACTATTTAGACATTTTAAGTATGGGAGACTGGGTGCGGTTGTGTCAGGGTAGTGGCAGTCGTCATAACAGATAAACTATACAGATTTTGAGATAGGGTCCAAAGGGAGAAAGATGGAGAATGATTAATCGAACAAGTTTCCATTATTGCTCCGTTTAGCAATCAAGCTAAAGCTCAAGCTTCCATTTAGCTCAGTCAGAATGATGATTTATTTTCAGGAATGTGCGTTGGGTGCGGTTGTGACAAATTTTGAGGTACGATTGTGACAAATTTTTCTTGTTCTTTTCGGGTGAAGATTAAAAATATAAAAAAATCTAACCTAACTAAGAAAATACGAAACAGTAAGGAAACAGAAAATTCGATATTCACATAATTCACATTCACATAATTCAAAAAACAATTCACAAAGAACTCCTGTTAACTTTTTTCAAAAAATTATGTTTTGTTATATATTGTTATATTTTATTTGTAAGCTTTGTTTAAATGTTTATGTTGTGTTGTGTTACATTTTATTACATATTATTGTTATTAACGACAATAAAATTCTTTATTAACTATTTTGGTGTTTATACTTATAGTTTTTAACCTATTTTTATGCCTGTCACTACTGATCCTAAACGCTGTCACAACCGTCCTCGGATGTGGACGGTTATGCCACTGGCCCTTTTTGTGTACGATTTGGTTTTATGACTAATACACCGTACTTAAGTATTTTCATGTAGAAAATGTTCAAATTACTATTTAATTCGCTTTTCTCCCAGCTAACTGGTAAATTAATAAAACTATAGCTGATCAAAAAACACTGGCACAATCGTACCAAGTCTTCCCTACTACCGAAAATTTGCTGATGTTTTATAATGGAATAGGAGCAGATACCAAAAAGTTATGTTTTGTTTTTTTTTTCTTTTTCCAATTAGTCCAAACGAGAAAACATAAACGTATTAAATCGGTTTTTCTGTCGACAAGTAAATAAAGCTTCATATGCCTCTGCCCTTGATACGGAACCCTTGAAACGCGTATGCGTATGCGTATGCGTATGGTTCTGCCTCTGCCTCTCCATCGACTCGTTCCTGCGCAGGAATTCAGCCGGCGACTTCTCGCAATTCTCGCACATATCTGCGCGTCCGATCCATCCTCTCCTCGAGGTCTAAATAAAACGTGAATCGGCCGAGACGGCGTCAATATTGACTTCATGCATACATCTAATCGTCAATTGTTGACTTCTGTATGATTCGCAGGGCATTTCATTCATAGTTCGGCGTCCTTTGTTCGTACAGATGATCATAAGTAATTGTAAATATGCGCAAAAAACTGGTTACCTTTTGAATTCCTAAGATCCCTGCTGGGGAACTATTTACTTTATTTGCACAGAAATTTAATTTTAAATACAGTACAGAAGAAATTAGTCATGGAATGATAATATCAATTACATTGTTGCGGAAATTTTACAAATAAGGAAAATAAATAATCCGGATAGCAAAATGATTAACTTGATTACATAATCAAATTTTTTAATTATTTGATATATTACTGCAAGCCTTCGTAATTGAATGCTATTTGTTTATGGTTTTAATGAAATTCTGCTTATTGATAAATTTTATGGTGTATATGAACATTTTAAAATATTTAGGACTACGAAAAGTGTTTCAATTACAAACTTTCAAATAATGATACGTCTCTTTTTGATATAAACTTTGTATGTATAATTATTTATGTACGACGTGCAACGGGCATTATCATAATCAGTGATAAAGGGTTATCATTCAAGATTTTGCCGAAATATGTTCAAATTGGTTAAATAATAGTAGTAATATTAGTTTATTGTAGTTTGTTTCGAAAATAAAGTTTTCACTTTTACCAAAAAAAATCAATTAATCGTATTGATAGTGTATTATAGTGCACAAATATATGTGCTTGTATGTCGGAAAAGTAAAGCAATTTTTCTATAATTCAACGCCATTCCATATGACTATAGTATTTTAGGATGTTCTTTTAGTTAAATTATGATTTATAGCACCATGTTAAGTTTCATTAAAAACGCTTAAAATATTTTAATTAACTTTTAGTTATCAAAATATTCCATCATGCTATGTTTAAATACGTGATTTAAGTAAATATATCATAATCTAATTAGAAGTTGGTGCAAAAATAAACATATGTTTATCGTCGATGTCGTTACTAATGTTACGTGTAATTTTAAGTGAATTTATTTCATGGTCATCAATAGTTGAAAAATCCTCGTGTAGATAGATAATTGGTCGTCAGCAACTCGGCAAGGTGACGCCATCCATTGTCTTTCGTCGGGTCTGCTCTAATTTATTCCATATTCGGCTCGTAATTTATTCGCTGTACCTACTACCTAGTACCTAGTACCCACTACTAGCCGAATAATATGAGCGAGTCGCGCGACACCGGCAATTTGTTTTTCATTTGTTTATTATCGCACGTAACTCGGTAACTCAATTCATTTTCGGCCAACGTAAGTACAAGGTTTCTTGTAATCAGAAATATCTTGTTCCTATTTACGATGACAATGCTTCCAAGGTTTATATAGACAGACACTCATCGGAAATTGATAAAATATCATTATTTTGGATTTATATCAAACTAGGGCAGTAATATGCTTTCAAGTTCCTGAAGTTTTAAAATTTTAAATTCATTTTATAAATATATTAGATACATAACATTGTTAAACAAATTTTGAAACCCACAAAAATGTCTCAAAAAGAATTTTGAAAATTAAAAGTTTCAATTTTGTTTTATATTTAGAGAATATTTAAAGTTTACAAAAAAAATTCTTAATTTTCAAAAAAAAGAATAATTATACTATGATAATTAAATTTTTTTGTTCAGAATCAATTACAACCTACATTAATTTTAATAGTCAAGAGTATACCATACAATGAAATTAGATGCTTTCCCATAAATAGTTGCATGTATTGTTTTATCAGAGTAGTTGATATTAGTGCTTTAAATATGAGCATTAGTTGATATTAGCTTTAAGTATGAGCATTAGAAGCATTAAATATACTTTAAATTAGTAGGTAAATTTTATGAAAAAAAATTTATGCACATTATTATTTCAAGTCAAATTTCAAAATTTCAATTGGTTTATTGTTTTCATTGTTAATGATCAAAAAGTATTGAATCGTACACTAAACTTTAATTGGGATTCTTTTTACATCTTAAAAGATTATTTTCTGCTTTCTGCTGATTATTTTCTTTTAGTCTGAAAGTGGAAATTTCTTCTTAAATAACGAATTTCATATTTGAGTGGTATATTTTTCACTTTATAAACGTCAACTAATTTTTATCTTAACTAAAAATTTAACAACTATTTATTCAAAGCAGCAAAGAATTTTTAAAGTTTTAACATTTCTTTCGATGTATTCATTAAAGTTTCTATCACGTTTCTAATAATTTATTTATAAAATGTGTCAATATTTTTGGTTAATTTTACACTGATGACGATACAAATCACTTTCTTGAAAAGTCTGTAAATTATAACTTTATGAAATAATGTTACTGCAAAAATTAGTGTAATGTGTTTTTATGTACATGATTAATATTTTTCCCACTCATAATACATTTAACAAAATTCATTCTTGTAAGTAATTTAACGTCCATTTAAAAATAATCTGTGTTTGTTTTCTAATAACTCGAATTTTTTGTTATTAATGCAACCTTGCGATGTTTCATTTTCATTACAATGTTATTTTTTTGGCACAAGTTTGGATTTGCACAAAGAATCCATCTCGTTTTCAGAGCCAGATCGCTCTGACGATAAAAACTATTGTCTGTATCCGGACGAAGCCGGCTTTATTGCCCGTAATGACGGCATTAAGTCACTAACATGATAGTATTCAAATCGCTGCCTGAAATAGATGTATTTTATTCATACTCTATCAAATATGATGAAATATTACCTGGAAATACGCATTTACTACGGATTTTAGGATGCGGTAAGCGTCCGGCTTTATAAGCAGTAGACTCTCGGTTGAGAATTGAAAATATAGAGCAAAATATGTTTTCAAATAAAAATAGTTTTTTAGACATTGCTGAAATAAGTTAAAATACATCATCATAATTAGAAAGAACCATTGGGTTGTCTTCTGAAGTCGGCTCTACCGACCACCAAGACAACCATTGTGCTATCTTTCATCGAACAAGACAGAAGGAACAGTAGAAAGCTTCATGTAAAACAGCTCACAAAATCCAATCTCAAAATTCGTAATATTGCTAAAAACTGTATGCTACAGAGGCAATGCCGCAAAAAAAGATGGACACGGTTCAGTTGTTACAAAATAAAACGAAAGCAGTAGAAGTATTTAAAAAAAAAACTAAGAAAAAACTCTAACCCAAAAACCAGTAATAGCAAAAAATCCAATGCTAAAACATTTAAAGCCAGCACCATTGCCAAAAAAAATTAATGCTGAGGAAGTTATACTACAAAAACTAAAAGACAAAGCTGATTTACTGAAGAACAAAATAAAAACATAAGAAGTATTTAAATCGAAGAAACAACATATTTAGGTTAGAAATCAGAAACAAGATATAGGCAAGGATCTACTGAAAAAGATCTATAGTTCAGTAAAATATAACAGGTTCTTCCTTCACAATAAGTAATTCTGATAAATAAAATTACACAAGGACAATGTTGATTTGTTGCAGAGTAAAATGAAAGCAGCAGAAGTATTTTAGAAACTTAAGGGAAAAAGCTGGTGGTGATAAATCTTAAATTGGGCAGGTTAAGAAGAAACTTTTAAGATTATCTTATAAATGATAATAGGAAAAATCGGAAAATAGAAAATATTGGAAAAGCAGCTGTATTACATATCGAAATTAACATATCCATAGCGTTAGCTATCAGATACTTTCTTTTCCTATTTATTTTGGAACCACATAAATCTATACTATAAACTATTTAATAATATATTAATAAAGATAAATAGATATATGTTAAATAAGATGTATATATATATATATATATATATATATTCCTACCGGTATGTTGAAATAATAGCAAATGCATATACCAACACCGAAGCAGCGTAGCGATGTTACGAAACCACATAATATTTTTATTTCTCTGCTATAATAAAATACCATAATTGCAATGAAGAAATTCCGTTGATTTATTTTATGTAACGAAATTAAATAACAATATTACGTATATGTTTCACTTGTCGATAAAACGCACTTTACTACTGGAATCATAATAAAAAATATATTAATATGAAGCTAATGGATTGCAGATGGATTAGTTAGATTTTTTAAGGGATTGCGTAAATAACTGGTAGTAAAATGTAATTATTATATCTCCTAATTTTAAGGATTTTACGTTACATAATTGTGGAAAGAATACCAATAATTTTAATTTTGCACTATCTTTTCTGATGGCATATTATTCGAAATAGTTTTATCATAGAATAGAATTGTATAACTTTTCTAACTACCCGTAGGGTAAGTTATAGTAATCGCAAAAAATCGAAACTGAAAATTTTTAAATATCCTAACATTTCAGAGGTTTTGAGCATTTTGGAATACTTAAAAAAATGGATGTATGTGTGTGTGCGGATACAAATTTTTGTCGGCGCTTTTGGGAACACGGATCAACTGATTTGAAAGATTCAAAAAATATTCAATTCATTTTGATAAGGAAACGTGCTGATTAGTTTTTGCCAAAGGCAGGTCCAGCCGTTTCGAAGATACGGGACGAAAAGTGCCAAAAATCTCGATTTTAATAATTCAAAAACATTTTATTTGTATTGACAAAATGAACAATTTTTGGGAAGGCAGGTCTAGTGGTTTTGGAGATCGAGTAAAAAAATTTAAAATAATATCATTTGGCGGTTAAAAATTATCATTATAGAAATTTTAATAAGTACGAATTTTGTCTACATTTCAATGGGTTCTGTACCAATGCCCATCCCTTGCTGCAAAAACAGCCACATAGCACTATTCCTTTGAAAGCAAGTTCAAAACTTAAAAAAAAAACAATTTTTCAATAAAGTCATTTTTATCAAAAATTTAAAAATGTTCAAAAATCAAATTATTTTCAGTTTTTAAAAAATTTTAAAGGTTTTTTAAAATTTTTAATTTTTGCTACAGGAAGTTCCAGCAATTTGCCTTAAGTCACGATGCCATGACCACTAGTTTTTTAATTAATTTAAAAATGTTATTTCATGTTATTTAACTTAACTACCCTATAAGACTGTTTTAATAAATAATCGATTTCCTTTAGTTCTTGACCTACTACAACGTTCCCTAACATAAACTTCTTCCTTATGTTTACTGTCCAAAAAAAAAACGAAAACTTGTTTATGAATAATATAAAGTAAATTATAGTGTTATAATGATCAAAGAGCGTATGTCAAGAAATAAAATAAAACAGAGGGTTGATTCCTTCGTGCGACGGTTGAAGGTGGAACACGAAGACGTTACGGAAAGCAATTCAAACAGGTGGCTCGTGGTTCGTGGCGTCGTGGCCACTTTATCGAAATTTCTGGCGCAGTCCCCACGCGACCCTCAACGTAGCCGTTAATAACATTAATATTCATAGGCGTATTCGTAATAAGGAATTTTCGAATTAGATATGATAATTGGAATTTATTTTACAGTGACAAATTAAACGGACTTTTTATTAGGAATTTGATCTTTTTCGTATTTATCAGAACTATGTAGCCGATTACGCCAGGCCCGAGAGAAAAAGCATTCAATCGCATTAATCGTTAATCGGTCATTAGGCCAAATGTTTCCTAGCTTGGTTCGCGAATTTCATTTTTAATGACAACTAGTTTAATTTAGTAATATTACTTAAAATAACATTTTGAACAAATTCATATAATACATTTTAGTACCGTCAATTTTTTTTTTGGTTTCTTTAATCACTTCAATTTATAATTTCTTTGAATTAGATTTGACACAGTAAAGAATTGTCCCTAATACATTAAGCCTAAAAATAAAATTGTCAATTGACATTAATAATAATATAATGTTTTATAAATTGGTTTAAACTTATATCTTGAGATCCTGATAATAAAAAACCTTTAATATCAGCTACGTAATTTTTTTAATGATTACAAATAAGAACATTTGTGTCAAGAGGAGTTTAAAGTATGAGAATAATTACGATAATGTAAAAGTTAAATATGGAGGGTTAATAAAAGTTTGTTATATAATTTTGAAAAGAAATGGAAAAATTTGAGTCATCAAAAGAAATTGTATCAAGTATTATATACATGCGTGTTTATTTATTTAGCAAAAATCAGAACTTATTGTTTTATGATGTTGTGGTAATAATTCCTAGCATTATTAGAGGATTGTTACTTAGTTGTTCATTATTATTTATAGGCAATTTATTGGTAGAATATTGTTTGAAACATACCAAATTTAGAATATTTAGAAATATCGTAGGAACTTTGGGATGTTAAGAATTTGATTATGGTATTATGGAATCGATCATCACTTAATTTTCTAACCTGTAGACAACAAGTTGCAAATTTGAAAATTGGTCCTTGATAATGAAATTCTTGTTATATGATATGAATTTGGCATTGATAACATAACGTTTTCAAGATTCTTCCATATGGATCACAATATGATTAGCAAAATATAGAGGATACAGTGAATTGTCCAAACAGATTTATACAAATATACAAAACATTAAGCAAAAAAAAAATTTTTTAGTGCTCTTTTTTGTAATTTAAATTTATTATATAAGGATGACGAACATTCACAGAAATTTTTGCAACACATTTAAACTGTCTTCAGTTTTTAAGAATCTTCAACATAAAAGAAGTTTTTGATAACAAGGAACGAATATGTTTGTCCTAGTTTTAATGAAAGGGAAAAAATTAACTGGGACGTCATGATAGTCAGAGTTGATCTCATTATTTATTTCATTAACTGTTCCAAATGACATAAGTTGAGTTTTATTCATATGAGTAGAAGATTATTAGAATTGAACCAATTAGAGATTGAATTTATAACTAAATTAATTCGTTGTTTGCAACCGGACCCAAATTGCATTTATTTATTTTAGTACCAAAATAATGTTTGCAATTTGTTTTCATTGCTTGCAGTTCGTGGATGTTGCTCCAGCTGAAGGATTGCTTTTGGTCTCTCTAATCGGACCTAAATATAGTGAAATAATATTTCTCCGTTAATTTGTTTTAAGTTCTTTTTCCATTGACTGTTTGCATTTGTAGTTCGCCGAAGTTTGTTCCTATGTTTCCCGTAGCTCGTTCTTTCCACGTGACTTGGTCGGCTCCTCCACCCTCGCGTTCGCCTGTTGCAGCGTTGCGTTGCCGTTGCCGTTGCTGTTGCTTTTGCTGCCGGTTTGGCTCCTTCTTCTTGCATTCAGTCCTAGCCATAAGAAAGAAAGGACGACTCGTGTGCACCGAACCCTGACTACGTTTATCTGTATGAGGCATCTTTTTGACTTGCTGTGTACGTTTGCAAAGACCCATTTTAAGTTTTAGTAGTTTTGACAAACTAGGGGGGGACGACGGATAGCCACAACGACTTAACGTCTTTTTGTTCATGTGGACTTGTT
>NW_020538040.1:181326067-181344936 GCF_003426905.1 Ctenocephalides felis | reverse complement strand
AAAAATCTGAAAGTTTTAGCTCTAAAATATCACAAGATAGACCACCAATCAAAGTTCTTATAAAAATAACCGTAGCAAATCCATTTGTTTTTTAGAATTTTATAACTTAGCGACAAAAGAATCAAAATTTTTGAGAATAACATTCTATTTGCTTATTTTGATCCATAATAAAAAAAATTTACAACAAAAAATCATATATTTTATAAAATAAGTATTACTTAGAATATAAGTATACACTTTATTTCGAAATAAACTACTATATTAGGCTACTATTACTACTATTATTTATCTAATTTGCAAATATTTTGTGAATGATAGTGATATCTCTTTTATCACTAATTATGATAATGTGCGTTGTAACATCTGACACTGGGATTAAAACGCGGAAAATTAAAATGCCTCAATTGATTCAAGAAGAATTCTCACGAATTTACTATGATAGTTCCATCCGCAAAAGATATTTTAACTATCTTGCGCGATCATCCATTAAATTACTTGTGTTTACAATGAAATTAGAATAAGGAAGCATGCTTCAATGACAGAATAGTCACAAATATTTAAATTTTATTGTGTATACATTTATTAATTTAAAAAAAAAATGGTTGAGTTAATCACTAATAGGCAGGTATTTAGTATACTTCTAATCTGAATAGATTTTTTATATATGTAGCAAACCTCCATATAATACCATTGGTGAATTGGCATTCGATTTTAGTCCAGTTACTTAAGTTTAAATTAGGTAAGAATCTCGGAATTCGAGATACCCAGCTGTAAGTCTGTAAATACTTGTATATTGCCACCCTAAAACTGTCTCAAATATCCACATATGTAGGTTTTGAGACAGATTTAGCATGTTGATATACAAGTATTTACAGGCTTACAGCTGGGTATCTCGAATTCCGAGGTGAACTTACTATAATGACTGGACTATTTAGACATTTTAAATATGGGAGACTGGGTACGGTTGTATCAGGGTAGTGGCAGTCGTCATAACAGATAAACTATACAGATTTTGAGATAGGGTCCAAAGGGAGAAAGATGTTCGAATGATTATTCGAACAAGTTTCCATTATTGCTTATAGTCGGTGCTTTACATTAACATGATCTGTAGATCGCATTGCTTTTGAAAATTCAAAACTAAATTTTCATGTTCGAATTTCTTTAATCATAACTGTTAATTGTGCACAGATTACTTTTTTTGTTATTTTGCTGTAAGTTAAACATTAGTAGTTATTTACCAACAATTAGTTTTTGCTTAGATGATTTAGCTCAGTCATAATGATGATTTGTTTTCAGGAGTGTGCGTTGGGTGCGGTTGTGACAAATTTTGAGGTACGATTGTGATAAATTTTTCTTGTTCTTTTCGGGTGAAGATTAAAAAGATAAAAAATCTAACTTAACTAAGAAAATACGAAACAGTAAGGAAACAGAAAATTCGATATTCACATAATTCAAAAAACAATTCACAAAGACTCCTGTTAACTTTTTCAAAAAATTATGTTTTGTTATATATTTTTATATTTTATTTGTAAGCTTTGTTTAAAGTTTAATGTGGTTTTGGGTTTACATTTTATTACATATTATTGTTATAATGGCAATAAAATTCTTTATTAACTATTTTGGTGTTCATACTAGTTTTTAACCTATTTTTATGCCTGTCACTACTGATTCTAAACGCTGTCACAACCGTCCTCGGATGTGGACGGTTATGCCACTGGCCCTTTTTGGTTTTATGACTAATACACCGTACTTAAGTATTTTCATGCAGAAAATGTTCAAATTACTATTTAATTCGCTTTTCTCCCAGCTAACTGGTAAATTAATAAAACTATAGCTGATCAAAAAACACTGGCACAATCGTACCAAGTCTTCCCTACTACCGAAAATTTGCTGATGTTTTATAATGGAATAGGAGCAGATACCAAAAAGTTATGTTCTGTTTTTTTTCTTTGACATTACCAACTGATACCAGTTTAGCACTTCAATATTGGAATTTTGTCAGGCATCCTTTTTCCAATTAGTCCAAACGAGAAAACATAAACGTATTAAATCGGATTTTCTGTCGACAAGTAAATAAAGCTTAATATACCTCTGCCCTTGATACGGAACCCTTGAAACGCGTATGCGTATGCTTCTGGCTCTGCCTCTCCATCGACTCGTTCCTGCGCAGGAATTCAGCCGGCGACTTCTCGCAATTCTCGCACATATCTGCGCGTCCGATCCATCCTCTCCTCGAGGTCTAAATAAAACGTGAATCGGCCGAGACGGCGTCAATATTGACTTCATGCATACATCTAATCGTCAATTGTTGACTTCTGTATGATTCGCAGGGCATTTCATTCATAGTTCGGCGTCCTTTGTTCGTACAGATGATCATAAGTAATTGTAAATATGCGCAAAAAACTGGTTACCTTTTGAATTCCTAAGATCCCTGCTGAGGAACTATTTACTTTATTTGCACAGAAATTTAATTTAAATACAGTACAGGAGAAATTAGTCATGGAATGATAATATCAATTACATTGTTGCGGAAATTTTACAAATAAGGAAAATAAATAATCCGGATAGCAAAATGATTAACTTGATTACCTAATCAAATTTATTAATTATTTAATATATTACTTCAAGTCTTCGTAATTGAATGCCATTTGTTTATGGTTTTAATGAAATTCTGCTTAATGATGAATTTTATGGTGTATATGAACATTTTAAAATATTTAGGACTACGAAAAGTGTTTCAATCACAAAGTTTCAAATAATGATACGTCTCTTTTTGATATAAACTTTGTACGTATAATTATTTATGTACGACGTGCAACGGGCATTATCATAATTAGTGATAAAGGGTTATCATTCAAGATTTTGCCGAAATATGTTCAAATTGGTTAAATAATAGTAGTAATATTAGTTTATTGTAGTTTGTTTCGAAAATAAAGTTTTCACTTTTACCAAAAAAAATCAATTAATCGTATTGATAGTGTATTATAGTGCACAAATATATGTGCTTGTATGTGGGAAAAGTAAAGCAATTTTTCTATAATTCAACGCCATTCCATATGACTATAGTATTTTAGGATGTTCTTTTAGTTAATTATGATTTATAGCACCATGTTAAGTTTCATTAAAAACGCTTAAATATTTTAATTAATTTTAGTTATCAAATATTCCATCATTCTATTTTTAAATACGTGATTTAAGTAAATATATCATAATCTAATTAGAAGTTGGTGCAAAAATAACATATGTTTATCGTCGATGTCGTTACTAATGTTACGTGTAATTTTAAGTGAATTTATTTCATGGTCATCAATAGTTGAAAAATCCTCGTGTAGATAGATAATTGGTCGTCAGCAACTCGGCAAGGTGACGCCATCCATTGTCTTTCGTCGGGTCTGCTCTAATTTATTCCATATTCGGCTCGTAATTTATTCGCTGTACCTACTACCTAGTACCTAGTACCCACTACTAGCCGAATAATATGAGCGAGTCGCGCGACACCGGCAATTTGTTTTTCATTTGTTTATTATCGCACGTAACTCGGTAACTCAATTCGTTTTCGGCCAACGTAAGTGCAAGGTTTCTTGTAATCAGAAATATCTTGTTCCTATTTACGATGACAATGCTTCCAAGGTTTATATAGACAGACACTCATCGGAAAGTTTTAAAATTTTAAATTCATTTTATAAATATATTAGATACATAACATTGTTAAACAAATTTTGAAACCCACAAAAATGTCTCAAAAAGAATTTTGAAAATTAAAAGTTTCAATTTTGTTTTATATTTAGAGAATATTTAAAGTTTACAAAAAAAATTTCTTCAATTTTCAAAAAAAGAATAATTATACTATGATAATTAAATTTTTTTGTTCAGAATCAATTACAACCTACATTAATTTTAATAGTCAAGAGTATACCATAAACCATACAATGAAATTAGATGCTTTCCCATAAATAGTTGCATGTATTGTTTTATCAGAGTAGTTGATATTAATGCTTTAAGTATGAGCATTTGAAGCATTTTAAATATACTTTAAATTAGTAGGTAAATTTTATGAAAAAAAATTTTATGCACATTATTATTTCAAGTCAAATTTCAAAATTTCAATTGGTTTATTGTTTTCATTTGTTAATGATCAAAAAGTATTGAATCGTACACTAAACTTTAATTTGGGATTCTTTTTACATCTTAAAAGATTATTTTCTGCTTTCTGCTGATTATTTTCTTTTAGTCTGAAAGTGGAAATTCCTTCTTAAATAACGAATTTCATATTTTGAGTGGTATATTTTTCACTTTATAAACGTCAACTAATTTTTATCTTAACTAAAAATTTAACAACTATTTATTCAAAGCAGCAAAGAATTTTTAAAGTTTTAACATTTCTTTCGATGTATTTAGTAATTTAATATATAATGAATATTCATTAAAGTTTCTATCACGTTTCTAATAATTTATTTATAAAATGTGTCAATATTTTTGGTTAATTTTACACTGATGACGATACAAATCACTTTCTTGAAAAGTCTGTAAATTATAACTTTATGAAATAATGTTACTGCAAAAATTAGTGTAATGTGTTTTTATGTACATGATTAATATTTTTCCCACTCATAATATAACATAACATTTAACAAAATTCATTCTTGTAAGTAATTTAACGTCCATTTAAAAATAATCGGTGTTTGTTTCCTAATAACTCGATTTTTTTGTTATTAATGCAACCTTGCGATGTTTCATTTTCATTACAATGTTATTTTTTCGGCACAAGTTTGGATTTGCACAAAGAATCCATCTCGTTTTCAGAGCCAGATCGCTCTGACGATAAAAACTATTGTCTGTATCCGGACGAAGCCGGCTTTATTGCCCGTAATGACGGCATTAAGTCACTAACATGATAGTATTCAAATCGCTGCCTGAAATAGATGTATTTTATTCATACTCTATCAAATATGATGAAATATTGCCTGGAAATACGCATTTACTACGGATTTTAGGATGCGGTAAGCGTCCGGCTTTATAAGCAGTAGACTCTCGGTTGAGAATTGAAAATATAGAGCAAAATATGTTTTCAAATAAAAATAGTTTTTTAGACATTGCTGAAATAAGTTAAAACTCGTACATCAACATAATTAGAAAGAACAACCTTTAGGTTGTCTTTTAATATATAACAAACATCGACATATATAGGGCAACCATTGGGTTGTCTTCTGAAGTCGGCTCCACCGACCAGCAAGACAACCATTGTGTTGTCTTTTATTGAACAAGACAGAAGGAACAGTAGAAAGCTCCATGTAAAACAGCTCACAAAATCCAATCTCAAAATTCGTAATATTGCTAAAAACTGTATGCTACAGAGGCAATGCCGCAAAAAAAGATGGACACGGTTCAGTTGTTAAAAATAAAACGAAAGCAGTAGAAGTATTTAAAAAAAAAACTAAGAAAAAACTCTAACCCAAAAACCAGTAATAGCAAAAAATCCAATGCTAAAACATTTAAAGCCAGCACCATTGCCAAAAAAAATTAATGCTGAGGAAGTTATACTACAAAAACTAAAAGACAAAGCTGATTTACTGAAGAACAAAATTAAAACATAAAAAGTATTTAAATCGAAGAAACAACATATTTAGGTTAGAAATCAGAAACAAGATATAGATAAGGATCTACTGAAAAAGATCTATAGTTCAGTAAAATATAACAAGTTCTTCCTTCACAATAAGTAATTCTGATAAATAAAATTACACAAGGACAATGTTGATTTGTTGCAGAGTAAAATGAAAGCAGCAGAAATATTTTAGAAACTTAAGGGAAAAAGCTGGTGGTGATAAATCTTAAATTGGGCAGGTTAAGAACAAACTTTTAAGATTATCTTATAAATGATAATAGGAAAAATCGGAAAATAGAAAATATTGGAAAAGCAGCTGTATTACATATCGAAATTAACATATCCATAGAATTAGCTATCAGATACACTTTCTTTTCCTATTTATTTTGGAACCACATAAATCTATACTATAAACTATTTAATAATATATTAATAATGATAAATAGATATATACATATGTTTATATATATATATATATATATATATATATATTCCTACCGGTATGTTGAAATAATAAGCAAATGCATATACCAACACCGAAGCAGCAGTAGCGATGTTACGAAACCACATAATATTTTTAATTTCTCTGCTATAATAAAAATACCATAATTGCAATGAAGAAATTCCGTTGATTTATTTTTATGTAACGAAATTAAATAACAATATTACGTATATGTTTCACTTGTCGATAAAACGCACTTTACTACTGGAATCATAATAAAAAATTATATTAATACGAAGCTAATGGATTGCAGATGGATTAGTTAGATTTTTTAAGGGATTGCGTAAATAACTGGTAGTAAAATATAATTATTATATCTCCTAATTTTAAGGATATTTACGTTACATAATTGTGGAAAAGAATACCAATTAATTTTGCACTATCTTTTCTGATGACATATTATTCGAAATAGTTTTATATTAGAATAGAGTTGTATAACTTTTCCTAACTTCCCGTAGGGTAAGTTATAGTAATCGCAAAAAATCGAAACTGAAAATTTTTAAATATCTTAACATTTCAGAGGTTTTTGAGCATTTTGGAATACTTCAGAAAAAATGGATGTATGTGTGTGTGCGGATACAAATTTTTGTCGGCGCTTTCGGGAACACGTATCAACTGATTTGAAAGATTCAAAAAACATTCAATTCATTTTGATAAGGAAATGTGCTAATTAGTTTTCGCCAAAGACAGGTCCAGCCGTTTCGAAGATACGGTACAAAAAGTGCCAAAAATGGCAATTTAGTTTTTAAGAGAAAAGAGCGCCCGATTTTAATAATTCAAAAATATTTTATTTGTATTGACAAAATGAACAACTTGTTAAATTTTTGGAAAGGCAGGTCTAGTGGTTTTGGAGATCGAGTTAAAAAGTTTAAAAAAATACTATTTGGCGGTTAAAAATGATAATTATAAAAATTTTAATAAGTACAAATTTTGTCTACATTTCAATGGGTTCTGTACCAATGTTCATCCCTTGCTGCAAAAACAGCCACATAGCACGATTCCTTTGAAAACAAGTTCAAAACTTAAAAAGGTTTTTTAAACTTTTTAATTTTTAGTACAGGAAGTTCCAGCAATTAGTTATTTAATTAATTTGAAAATGTTATTTTATGTTATTTAACTTAACTACCCTATAAGACTGTTTTAATAAATAATCGATTTCCTTTAGTTCTTGACCTACTACAACGTTCCCTAACATAAACTTCTTCCTTATGTTTACTGTCCAAAAAAAAAACGAAAACTTGTTTATGAATAATATAAAGTAAATTATAGTGTTATAATGATCAAAGAGCGTATGTCAAGAAATAAAATAAAACAGAGGGTTGATTCCTTCGTGCGACGGTTGAAGGTGGAACACGAAGACGTTAACGGAAAGCAATTCAAACAGGTGGCTCGTGGTTCGTGGCGTCGTGGCCACTTTATCGAAATTTCTGGCGCAGTCCCACGCGACCCTCAACGGTAGCCGTTAATAACATTAATATTCATAGGCGTATTCGTAATAAGGAATTTTCGAATTAGATATGATAATTGGAATTTATTTTACAGTGACAAATTAAGCGGACTTTTTAATTAGGAATTTGATCTTTTTCGTATTTATCAGAACTATTTAGCGATTACACCGGGTCCGAGAGAAAAAGCATTCAATCGCATTAATCGTTAATCGGTCATTAGGCCAAATGTTTCTTAGCTTGGTTCGCGAATTTCATTTTTAATGACAACTAGTTTAATTTAGTAATATTACTTAAAATAACATTTTAACAAATTCATATAATACATTTTAGTACCGTCAATATTTTTTTTATTTGGTTTCTTTAATCACTTCAATTTATAATTTATTTAAATTAGATTTGACACAGTAAAGAATTGTCCCTAATGCATTAAGCCTAAAAATAAAATTGTCAATTGACATTAAAGTAATAATATAATGTTTTATAAATTGGTTTAAACTTAATATCTTGAGATCCTGATAGTAAAAAATCCTTTAAATATCAGCTACGTAATTTTTTTTAATGATTAAAAATAAGAACATTTGTGTCAAAAGGAGAATAAAGTATGAGAATAATTACGATAATGTAAAAGTTAAATATGGAGGGTTAATAAAAGGTTGTTAATATAATTTTAAAAAGCAAAATGGGAAAAATTTGAGTCATCGGAAGAAAATTGTATCAAGTATTATATACATGCGTGTTTATTTATTTTAGCAAAAATCAGAACTTATTGTTTTATGAATGTTGTGGTAATAATTCCTAGCATTATTAGAGGATTGGTTACTTAGTTGTTCATTATTATTTATAGGCAATTTATTGGTAGAATATTGTTTGATACCAAAATTTAGAATATTTAGAAATATCGTAGGAACTTTGGGATGTTAAGAATTTGATTATGGTATTATGGAATCGATCATCACTTAATTTTCTAACCTGTAGACAACAAGTTGCAAATTTGAAAATTGGTCTCTTGATAATGAAATTTCTTGTTATATGATATGAATTTGGCATTGATAACATAACGTTTTAAAGATTCTTCATTATGGATCACAATATGATTAGCAAAAATATAGAGGATACAGTGAATTGTCCAAACAGATTTATACAAATATACAAAACATTAAGCAAAAAAAAAATTTTTTAGTGCTCTTTTTTGTAATTTAAATTTATTATATAAGGATGACGAACATTCACAGAATACCTTTTGCAACACATTTTAAACTGTCTTCAGTTTTAAGAATCTTCAACATAAAAGAAGTTTTGATAACAAGGAACGAATATGTTTGTCCTAGTTTTAATGAAACGGGAAAAAAATTAACTGGGACGTCATGATAGTCAGAGTTGATCTCATTATTTATTTCATTAACTGTTCCAAATGACATAAGTTGAGTTTTATCATATTGAGTAGAAGATTATTAGAATTGAACCAATTAGAGATTGAATTTATAACTAAATTTAATTTGTTGTTTGCAACCGGACCCAAATTGCATTTATTTATTTTAGTACCAAAATAATGTTTGCAATTTGTTTTCATTGCTTGCAGTTCGTGGATGTTGCTCCAGCTGGAGGATTGTTTTTTGGTCTCTCTAATCGGACCTAAATATAGTGAAATAATATTTCTCCGTTCATTTGTTTTAAGTTCTTTTTCCATTGACTGTTTGCACTTGTAGTTCGCCGAAGTTTGTTCCTATGTTTCCCGTAGCTCGTTCTGTTCCACGTGACTTGGTCGGCTCCTCCACCCTCGCGTTCGCCTGTTGCCGTTGCCGTTGCCGTTGCTGTTGCTTTTGCTGCCGGTTTGGCTCCTTCTTCTTGCATTCAGTCCTAGCCATAAGAAAGAAAGGACGACTCGTGTGCACCGAACCCTGACTACGTTTATCTGTATGAGGCATCTTTTTGACTTGCTGTGTACGTTTGCAAAGACCCATTTTAAGTTTTAGTAGTTTTGACAAACTAGGGGGGACGACGGATAGCACAACGACTTAACGTCTTTTTTGTTCATGTGGACTTAAGACATACTAAAAACTATGTATGAAGAATTACTTGGTATTATGAAGACTGCTACATACACGAGTGATAGATTCTAGTCACTTGAAGATGGCTAAACTAAATTCTTGTCTTATTGTTATGCTAAATTTTAATGTCTTAAAACACGACATTTGAAATGAAATGGTTATCGAGTTATTATGCTAAATTTTTCAATTTAACTATTGTTAGCATAACAAACAGTCACAAAATATGCGCACAACAGATCAGTCCCCATAGTCGTTTTTCTAATTGGGATGTTACAGCAACGCCCTGAAATGCTATTTTCACTTGGAAACTAAATACAATATACAATTTATATACACGAGTCAAAACCGATGTCAATACTGCTTGACGGGTATCAAACCTCGTTTTAGATTGGAATGATACAGCTCTAACCACTAATTCAATATAATTATGTAGTTTTTGAAGTTGGTATATTTTTATATGTATATTTGTTTTTATAACATATTTCTTCGATGTTCCATATATAAAATTGATCATAATAATGCATTGTCTGTAGTATTATGAGTGGAAAGATTTATTTATTATTATATTACACACAACATTTGTTTTTGTACTATTTCATTAAATGATGAGAGTTATAAACATTTTGAGACTATTATTTGTCTCTTTATCAAAGTAGATTACTATTATATTAACTAATTACTAATAAATATTTTTTATTACATACCGTCATTTAATCAACATATGTTACATTTTGCATATGGTATGTTTTAACATTATTTAATAAAATAGTGTATATAATACATATATATATATATATATATATATATATATATAATATATATACCAGAAAATGCTTAAGGCAAGAGCAAGTATATTTAATAAAATACAGTTCTCGCGTATTCATGAAACATTTATACAGCATAGAAAGATCAGCGATTAATATAACTTTTCTTCGCCGCTGACGCAAATATTCTTCATATTGTTCTTCCGTTTTCATTTGTTTTTTTTTAAACAAATATTTCAATATGTATGTACATATAGATGCATATTTATATTTATTAAACTTAATATGAAGCCATTAAATCCTAAACTAAAATTTTCTTTTCCAGGGCCCGCCTGGTGTGCTATGCTCACCATGGAACTCCAGCCAGCCGTGCACATGCAACACATGGGGCACGGCCTGGCTGCTGGCGACCAGCATCACCAGATCCTGATGCCCAACAACCAAATGCACATGCAACACCAGGAAGACGAAAACAAAAAGAAACAGCGCGACTACCGACATCAGATGCCTTACGAATCTGGTAATATGCGTAGACACATAATAAAAATATATGCATATAGATATATTTCTTCGATTAATTGGTCTCAAAATAAGCAACCATAAGCAACGACTGAATATAACTGTTATGAAGTCAAAGTTGCATCCGACTGAAATTACTGTCATCGAAAATTTTAAATCGATTAATCGTGTACACGAGCGACAAGGTCCATGGGTTTTAAACTGTTTGTCCATCGCCTTTGGGATTATTATTCTCACTTCGATATCACTTATATCGAATAAACAATCACTAATACGCGGTTGTGCGCTTTCTGATTTATACAATTATCTGTAACTACCGATTTTTCTTTCAATTATAAAGTATGTGAGATGGGGCTTATGGGGCAAATTTAAGAGTTCCAATGTTTCTTTTTGCAATGCCCAGAAACAGATATATTTTATATTACTATATAAAAAATGTAAAGTAATTAATTGAAGATTGAAAAGATTAATAATTTATTTTTGAAGTAAACTGTTGAAAATCTTGTCATCACAAGAAGTATATAAAAAGTCAAGGGAAAATGTTACTTACACCTAGTTTATTTTTTTTATTATTAATCTGCCTTTATTGATCTCAAATAATATATATATATATATATATATATATATTATTAATAATTAGCTAAATAAATGAATGCAATTATAATAAGAATATCCATGTGGAATCTTTTTGGGTGATGCAATGAGAAATTCAATCATATCGTCGCAGAAAACCAAAAACAGTAATGATTCATTGTCGTGTAATGAATATTATTGTCATTGTACGTATGATTAGCAATTAATCATTGATCCGATTACATGTGAAACTAATTGAGCGATGCATTGTACCGTCGCCGATCCTCTCGTTGCTCCGAGAGGCGATGCGACTTACGTTAAACCCGGAGAGACACCGGCAGAGCGGGTGACTCACGGTTCGACGTTGGCCAAAAAATGGCACGGGCACTTCCATCCATTGAAATCAAGGGAAAAATGATAAGCATAATCGACAAACATTCAAATCAGCATTGGGATAATTATAAATTATTTATTATTTATAAAAATTTATGGGTCTACATGCGCAAATTCTAACTATATGCTTGGTAAACTAGTGTCAAACAGAATGTTTGGCAATAAGTCAAATATTGGAAATAGGGTACCAATATCCCATCGCTTATATTAACAACTTCAATTACTAAATGTCTTTCTATATAATGTGATTATATAAAAACAAAAAATTAAGTCGTTGTAATATTATATTTTATACTAAGTTTTATAAAAATAAGTTTCTGCATAATATATCTTAACCGACGACGATGTTCACTTTGTTACGAATCGTTCGAATTCGCGGAAGTGAAATCAGTCGATGCAATCAGCTGAATGAATGTCATCGCCGGTTTGTTATTATTTCGGCTTGTTGTAATTCATAATGATCGATATTTTCGATTTTGCAGAAGACGGAGGACATGGATCTCAGAGCGGAATGAGCGGAGACGGTGAGTGCTATTTTTAATATTATTAGAGATTTTAATCAGATATAAGTCATTTGCATGAACGGTTTAAAACAACGAGAAATTTGAAAATTTTCCGATTTGGTGTATTTTAAGGAATTACATATTTTTTGTGTCTAAATAACTTGATTTCGTACCAATATTGAAAATTTTCAATTAT
The DNA here is from genome assembly GCF_003426905.1 of Ctenocephalides felis. Taxonomy (NCBI): domain Eukaryota; kingdom Metazoa; phylum Arthropoda; class Insecta; order Siphonaptera; family Pulicidae; genus Ctenocephalides; species Ctenocephalides felis. The sequence goes on along the minus strand of NW_020538040.1, from coordinate 181,332,388 downwards.
CAGTTTCGTACTGTGAACAAACAATTTTTAATTGATTTTTATATACTTGGCTCACATATATCATGATATTAAATAATCGATTTCTGTTTTGGACTGGATTTATTTAATTATTTTTATTGCCATTAGAATCTTTTCCAATAATTTAGTTTCATAAAATTTACATGTTTAAAAAAAACAACAAAAATTTTCATTTTTTATCTTTTCAAAGTTTCCAAAAGGTTGAATTTTTTTAAATAAACTTTATATTTAAAGTTTCACAATTAAAAAAAAAATTTTTAATTTCATATTTCATATTTTTCAACAAATGTAACATCTCAAAAATTTTAATATTTTCAACAATTCTGAAACTTTTTTTTCTCGAAGTTATATTTTTGGAAAGCAGTGTATTAAAATATTTGTAAAACATTAAAATTTCTGTTAATTTTAAATTTACCTAAATTGTGAATTTTTGTAAAAATATTAGAAAATTTTTAAGATTGTGAAATTTTGAATTTGTAAAGTTTTGATATTTCAATTTTAACGTTATGTGGTGTTTTTTAGATTTTAAATATTTATATTTGCATTCGCGGAGTTTCTGCAAATGTTTAATGATATTAAAAAACAAACTAGATGCTATATAGTGGGTCGATATATAGTTGTTGTTGGTTGTAACAAATATTTCATTAAGGTATATCCGATATTCCATTTTTGAAGAATCTAACCTCTTATTAAATAATTTCTGCAATAATAAATCGTGGATCGAATCGAAATGAATCTTCTCATCTGTCACAACATATCAAAGTAAAAAGGAGTACTGTGGGTATCCCGCGTACCAACGCTGTAGGTATTCGATAATTAAACAATTCGCAAACGGAACAACAATTGCTCTTTCGAACTTCAGTAGACAGGGAGCTGATCTACATATAACAAATTTTTCGAAAAACAATTGGTTCTTCTTTTTTAATTGACTCGAATCGACTATATACATTGTATTTTGCTTCACATTATAATTAGTGTTATAAAATTTTTCTTCTAAAAATGAACTATTTAGTTCTATTGCATATTTATTAGCAATGTCTGTGTTTGGCTTTTGTATGCTAAAATTTTGCTTGATTATTTTAATAGATTTTACTAAGTATTCGAATAAGAGGTAACGTAATTTTTCGTTATGAGTCTCTATATTTAAATTTATTCAATATATGATTTAAACATTGTTTCATGTTAGTCGAAAGCAACTTTGGTTTAGCAGCTAAGCCTTAGCTGAATGTTGAAGAATAGAATAGGCACATATATCATTTTTACAATATGAATTCTCTATGCTATTTGTTTTTCCATAGGCACAAAAAAATTATAACAAAAATACATAGTAAAATTTTAAATTTAGTTATACTTAATAAATTAAAGTCTCAACCCTAATTTTTTTCCACCATACCGTCGAATTTAATTCTGCATCATTAAACCAATATTAATTTATTTAAAATACTTGATGTTTACAATGACGATAAAAAAAGCAAAAAGCTTAAGAAAATGAGAATCTTTATTATTTGAGCAAGTTCAATTTTTAGTAAGTTCTTTAAAGTTAAAAATGCGAAATCGATGGAAAATCGTAGTCGGCGACGCAGCGGGTCCGCGTCTTGTGTCTTGTGGTGATTCACAGCGTGTTATCGCACGCCGGAGGAAATGGAGGTCAGACCGCGAACGGTTATGAAATATCTTTCGTTTGCAACGTGATGTTAGTTCAATTTTACTTGAATTAAGCTATAAATGAATACATATTCCAATGCGGTGTGAGAACACAACTTGTGGAAATAGGATTCGTGCATCCGTGTCCTAAGTCCTGTTGGTGACTTAGATTTTTTCATATTCCTTCACTCGATTACTTTGGCGCGAGTAGTGTCATGAGCTGTAGCGCAAACTTTAGGCGACTTGTTCTTATTATTATTGGTGATCTACTGAAGTAGACCCTTGTTGTGATAGGAACACATTTTTTCCTCTTTGTGTAAAAAAGAGTTTGTAATCGCTGTGTATTCATTTGTGATTACTAGGTTTCAAACAATTTTGGGAGCATAGATAGTATTTTATTGCCGTTTATCATCGAGTCAATGAGATCTATGAGAACGAACGATCTATTGGTTTGCATTTACTACAATGTTCTCGATCGTTTTATACGATTCGTGAGAGAGTACACGTGTCGGTATAAGAGAAATATTTCATAGCGCATTCAATCTTCCTATGCTTCATTTTTTTGTTTCGATTTGCTGTTTTATTGTAATTACTCCAGTTGTTCCGCGATTTATATTAATTCAAATCTTACTCGTGATGTTGTAGGATACAGAAAACACGATAGTTAAAATTTTCTCATATGATGGAATATATATACATATATATATATATATATATATATATATATATATATATTTGTGCTTGTCATGTTTGAACTGGTCTAAAATAATGTGTGACATAAATTTGAATGGTGAATGGTTTCAATTTAGAAAAGTATTAGAGAAAATTAGAGAAAAACACATACGTAACTTCAACTCATGAATTACTTTCCATGAAGTTTTGCTGGTAAATGACAAAACGAGATTTGTTTCCACAAGTCAATCCATTTATTTTTTTCAAATATGTTGTTGAAAAAAGTAGATACGAATAATACCGGCTATGTCAGAGTCGTGCACATAATAAATTCGCCGGCAAGGATAAATACGTCAAAAAAAATATCCTATATATTATATCATTATGTTTCTATTAGCTTCGAAGTAGTGAAATCTATCTTCGTCACCGAGCGTTCTTAGGTTCTTACTTCGTTATTCACAATGTACTACGTGAGAAAATGTCGATATTAGGACCGCGAACAAAACGGATCGATGACTATTTTGTTTGTGTTTCATTGTAGTATAATCGATATCTACAATTATTTCGCTTTCATTTCCGTTTTATACTGTAAAACTAGTCGGTAAGAAATGCTTACGTATTGACGTGGTAAAAAATCGAGTTGTACATTATTAAATCCGTGACAAAACCGTGAGTTTTGGCTGAAGAACGATCAGATTCCGTTTTATTTAATTTTTAGAATAGTTTTATTCGTACAATATATTATATTTGAGTAAGAATGTCACTGGCATACGTGAATATTATTAGATTAGTTTTAAATATAAGATTTTGAATCGCCTATAATTAATGACTAGAGTTACTTAATTCACACATTTTAGTCTACGTCAAGACCGTTATTCAGAAGAAAAACTGAAAGGTATCAATAAAATGATTACATTTTTAATGTGACACAGAAATACACTTGTATAAATAACACTAATCTAGTACACTATTATAAATCCAAGCAATTAGAAGCCTGAGTTCAACAAAAAGTCTTAGACCTTAAACATTTGGAGTAGTGGTAATTTTTTTTGACTGTCGTCCTAGAAATGTTATTTACGATTGCGGATTAAAAGCTTAAATGAACAAATCTAATATCAATTACCCGCAATAACCGAAAAATGGTCACAATTTTACCAAAGCTCCAGGTTGCACTTAAAAGCTCATAATTTATTCAAGACAATTACAGTCAATTCTATAGCTTCGTTTCGTCTTGACGTTGAGTTCTGGGACACCCAGTATATATTTAGTGTTGCCAAATTGCTGCAAAATTTTTTTAATTTTAATATAGAATTTATTTGCTGAAGTTCAACAGTAATTAATCGGCCGTTAGTCGTGTATAATTAGTTCTCTAAGCATTGATGCTTGTAAATATGATAGAGCCCATATTTTTACTCATCTATTTTCGTGATTTGTTATGTGTTATGAAATGAATTTATTCATTCGGATAGCAATAAACTATCGAGCACGATCCCTGATCGTCCTCCTCGTTGAAATTACAGCCCGCATTTGTGTACTTCTCGCCTTCTGTCGAGCGCTTTACTATTTCGCGCGCGCCGGTGTTAATTTTCCTCGTTAGTCGGTCGATCGGGCCGACGAACTAAGACGTGATACAGATTCGAAACCTATCGACCATTATTTCGATCCAATCAAAGAAATGCACGCACATAATGACGATTTTGCACGCACATTATACACGGACGCATCACTTTTTGAAGATTGAAAACTATAATCGGTTTCATTGCTGCCGGAAAGAGATATAAACAACCTGTACAGGAATAATGATTTTTGAATTTCTACTCTTTTTATACTCGAGGCACTGATTTCAAATGCATATACTTAGTTTGAAGTTGTCCGGTTAGCACTTGTTGAAATCGAGTTACTCATTAATATTAATGGAGTATAAATTAAAAACATCATTATTATGTTCAATCTATCATTTTTGTACGAATGGCTGTTATTTGATGAAATTAAATTAACTTGTACCGCACGATATACATAAGGCCTTGATAACGTTTATTAACCTCAATATTAATCACTCTTGGAATTACTCGGCAATAAAAAATGGTAGATCTAAAACAATATATGCAACAAGGAAACGTCGATGTCATAATAATAGGTGAAACAATACGCAACGTTTCCTTATCATTCATTGATCGCTATACATACATATATATATATATATATATATATATATATATATATAAACAATAAGTTTTTAAAAAAAATATTGTCGACGTATATTATTATTTCGAGCTTTACATTTTTATATATTACAGTTTTATTTTTCTCTTCATTCCTCCTTGGCATCACATTTTAAACCTCGTGCTCACACAAATATAAATGGTTCTCTCGTTTTGTATCACTCATCTTTAATTTAATATCGTATCATTACGTCATAAAACAACGATGTCGTAATAATAAAGTTCGTAATTGTTTAAAAGGACAGCCTGGAAACTGCAAATTGCTTCAAATATCACATATTTAGAGTTTGCAATCCGATTTCACTGTTTCCAAGTGCAATATCATCTCATTACGATAATCTTGATATTGCCCGAAGGAGCGATGTGCAACTATACTGTTTTTAGAGAGCGAGCCTCTCATGAGGAGATAATTTTGATAAAAATCAATAAAATCACTTTTTTCGTATTATGATGAAATATGCCAATGTAATTAAAATTTACTCTTAAAAATTAACTTAAAAACACTAACTATTTTTTGTGTTAAGACTCTCTGGATTTTGGCATACCTTGAAAAGTTGTATTCATGTTGTAAATGAATAATCCTAAATGGTAAGTCAAGTCCCAATCGTTTAGTTATTCAATTTTATTCTGACAACGTCGTGTAGGAGGCACACTTTTTCCAGAATGAGTCCGATCCAGTTGTCTTTCCTTTTCAGGATCGTGCTCAATAGAGTTCTTTTCCGCCTGCTTTATTCAGCACTTTTCTATTGGTTATACTGTCTGTCTACTTTATCTTCTATTCGTCTCTAGCATCACATTTCGAACGTCTCCAGATAGTTTTTGTCGGTCGCTCATAGAGTTCATGTTTCTGATCCGTTCAGAGCTATGCTCCAGATATGTAGTACACTTTAGAGTGTAGTATATTAGTTAACAATTAGTTTTAAGATTTGAACCGTAGCATATATTATTAGAGATATAGACTGTTTTAATCTGATAAAAACATATAATCGTTAATTTCTCCATACGTTGCCTTGTGCTTGCCTTTTCCTTCGACTTGAAATGCGAGCAATAGGTAGGTACTCGTAGCCGCTTCAATATCGCTCCTCGCGATCGCCGAATTCACCGCTAAACATGCGGAGAACATCATAACAGCGGTTTACTGCTCGCTCGGGCTGTGTACTGTACTACGTACGAACGTTTTATATTTTATAGCTTCTCCAGGATAACATTTATCGTACATTGAAGGAGTAACGTGAATTATGCGATGCAATATCATTAAGAAGCAAAGTGCTACAGAACTTTTGCCTCGTTCATGTCGAAACTATAACGGAACGGAATTGTGTTAATTTAGCAATTATGTATAATGACCAGTTGAAGCTGCATTATTTATGCATAAGCATGCTGTAAATTAGCGAATTATTTGATTATGCCATGACTTCTTCCAATAAAAATTTCGATAGCCGTATTATTTTTTAATTTTTAATTGATTCGATTATGATAGATTGAAATATTCATATTTATCATCCGTTCTTTTACATTTTATCATTAACTAGTAGATTATGGCATTAATCTGTAAGTGTTAATTTTTCAATATTTCTTTTGAATAACTTATATTTCTAACGCCTTCATTTACATTAAAGCTTACATTCATCTGTAATTGCATTTTATTAAATTGTGTATCATTCATTAATTCACCGATGTAATATCCTAAAATACGTAATGTTGTTTCTGGATGACAAAGCATATAGAAATATTTTTTACGTTATAAAAACCGAATCCAATGGTT
>NW_020538040.1:181305096-181325067 GCF_003426905.1 Ctenocephalides felis | reverse complement strand
TTCATAGGCGTATTCGTAATAAGGAATTTTCGAATTAGATATGATAATTGGAATTTATTTTACAGTGACAAATTAAACGGACTTTTTAATTAGGAATTTGATCTTTTTTCGTATTTATCAGAACTATGTAGCGATTACGCCAGGCCCGAGAGAAAAAGCATTCAATCGCATTAATCGTTAATCGGTCATTAGGCCAAATGTTTCCTAGCTTGGTTCGCGAATTTCATTTTTAATGACAACTAGTTTAATTTAGTAATATTACTTAAAATAACATTTTGACAAATTCATATAATACATTTTAGTACCGTCAATATTTTTTTTGGTTTCTTTAATCACTTCAATTTATAATTTCTTTGTATTAGATTTGACACAGTAAAGAATTGTCCCTAATACATTAAGCCTAAAAATAAAATTGTCAATTGACATTAAAGTGATAATATAATGTTTAATAAATTGGTTTAAACTTGATATCTTGAGATCCTGATAATAAAAAAAACTTTAATTATCAGCTACATAATTTTTTTTAATGATTACAAATAAGAACATTTGTGTCAAGAGAAGTTTAAAGTATGAAAATAATTACTATAATATAAAAGTTTAATATGGAGGGTTAATAAAAGGTTGTTAATATAATTTTGAAAAGAAAAATGGGAAAATTTGAGTCATCAGAAGAAAATTGTATCAAGTATTATATACATGCGTGTTTATTTATTTTAGCAAAAATCAGAACTTATTGTTTTATGAATGTTGTGGTAATAATTCCTAGCATTATTAGAGGATTGGTTACTTAGTTGTTCATTATTATTTATAGGCAATTTATTGGTAGAATATTGTTTGATACCAAAATTTAGAATATTTAGAAATATCGTAGGAACTTTGGGATGTTAAGAATTTGATTATGGTATTATGGAATCGATCATCACTTAATTTTCTAACCTGTAGACAACAAGTTGCAAATTTGAAAATTGGTCTCTTGATAATGAAATTTCTTGTTATATGATATGAATTTGGCATTGATAACATAACGTTTTAAAGATTCTTCATTATGGATCACAATATGATTAGCAAAAATATAGAGGATACAGTGAATTGTCCAAACAGATTTATACAAATATACAAAACATTAAGCAAAAAAAAAATTTTTTTAGTGCTCTTTTTTGTAATTTAAATTTATTATATAAGGATGACGAACATTCACAGAATACCTTTTGCAACACATTTTAAACTGTCTTCAGTTTTAAGAATCTTCAACATAAAAGAAGTTTTGATAACAAGGAACGAATATGTTTGTCCTAGTTTTAATGAAACGGGAAAAAAATTAACTGGGACGTCATGATAGTCAGAGTTGATCTCATTATTTATTTCATTAACTGTTCCAAATGACATAAGTTGAGTTTTATCATATTGAGTAGAAGATTATTAGAATTGAACCAATTAGAGATTGAATTTATAACTAAATTTAATTTGTTGTTTGCAACCGGACCCAAATTGCATTTATTTATTTTAGTACCAAAATAATGTTTGCAATTTGTTTTCATTGCTTGCAGTTTGTGGATGTTGCTCCAGCTGAAGGATTGCTTTTGGTCTCTCTAATCGGACCTAGATATAGTGAAATAATATTTCTCCGTTCATTTGTTTTAAGTTCTTTTTCCATTGACTGTTTGCACTTGTAGTTCGCCGAAGTTTGTTCCTATGTTTCCCGTAGCTCGTTCTGTTCCACGTGACTTGGTCGGCTCCTCCACCCTCGCGTTCGCCTGTTGCCGTTGCCGTTGCCGTTGCTGTTGCTTTTGCTGCCGGTTTGGCTCCTTCTTCTTGCATTCAGTCCTAGCCATAAGAAAGAAAGGACGACTCGTGTGCACCGAACCCTGACTACGTTTATCTGTATGAGGCATCTTTTTGACTTGCTGTGTACGTTTGCAAAGACCCATTTTAAGTTTTAGTAGTTTTGACAAACTAGGGGGGACGACGGATAGCACAACGACTTAACGTCTTTTTTGTTCATGTGGACTTAAGACATACTAAAAACTATGTATGAAGAATTACTTGGTATTATGAAGACTGCTACATACACGAGTGATAGATTCTAGTCACTTGAAGATGGCTAAACTAAATTCTTGTCTTATTGTTATGCTAAATTTTAATGTCTTAAAACACGACATTTGAAATGAAATGGTTATCGAGTTATTATGCTAAATTTTTCAATTTAACTATTGTTAGCATAACAAACAGTCACAAAATATGCGCACAACAGATCAGTCCCCATAGTCGTTTTTCTAATTGGGATGTTACAGCAACGCCCTGAAATGCTATTTTCACTTGGAAACTAAATACAATATACAATTTATATACACGAGTCAAAACCGATGTCAATACTGGTTGACGGGTATCAAACCTGGTTTTAGATTGGAATGATACAGCTCTAACCACTAATTCAATATAATTATGTAGTTTTTGAAGTTGGTATATTTTTATATGCATATTTCTTTTTATAACATATTTCTTCGATGTTACATATATAAAATTGATCATAATAATGCATTGTCTGTAGTATTATGAGTGGAAAGTTTTATTTATTATTATATTACACACAACATTTGTTTTTGTACTATTTCATTAAATGATCTTAGAGTTATAAACATTTCGAGACTATTATTTGTCTCTTTATCAAAGTAGATACTAACAAATATTTTTGATTACATACCGTCATTTAATCAACATATGTTACATTTTGCATATGGTATGTTTTAACATTATTTAATAAAATACTGTATATAATATATATATATATATATATATATATATATATATACCAGAAAATGCTTAAGGCAAGAGCAAGTATATTTAATAAAATACATTTCTCGCGTATTCATGAAACATTTATACAGCATAGAAAGATCAGCGATTAATATATCTTTTCTTTTCACCGTTGACGCAAATATTCTTCATATTGTTCTTCCATTTTCATTTGTTTTTTTTAAATAAATATTTAAATATGTATGTACATATAGATGCATATTTGTATTTATTAAACTTAATATGAAGCCATTAAATCCTAAACTTAAATTTTCTTTTCCAGGGCCCGCCTGGTGTGCTATGCTCACCATGGAACTCCAGCCAGCCGTGCACATGCAACACATGGGGCACGGCCTGGCTGCTGGCGACCAGCATCACCAGATCCTGATGCCCAACAACCAAATGCACATGCAACACCAGGAAGACGAAAACAAAAAGAAACAGCGCGACTACCGACATCAGATGCCTTACGAATCTGGTAATATGCGTAGACACATAATAAAAATATATGCATATAGATATATTTTTTCGAGTAATTATTGGTCTCAAAATAAGCAACCATAAGTAACGACTGAATATAACTGTTATGAAGTCAAAGTTGCATCCGACTGAAATTACTGTCATCGAAAATTTTAAATCGATTAATCGTGTACACGAGCTACAAGGTCCATGGGTTTTAAACTGTTTGTCCATCGCCTTTGGGATTATTATTCTCACTTCGATATCACTTATATCGAATAAACAATCACTAATACGCGGTTGTGCGCTTTCTGATTTATACAATTATCTGTAACTACCGATTTTTCTTTCAATTATAAAGTATGTGAGATGGGGCTTATGGGGCAAATTTAAGAGTTCCAATGTTTCTTTTTGCAATGCCCAGAAACAGATATATTTTATATTACTATATAAAGAATGTAAAGTAATTAATTGAAGATTGAAAAGATTAATAATTTATTTTTGAAGTAAACTGTTGAAAACCTTGTCATCACAAGAAGTATATAAAAAGTCAAGGGAAAATGTTACTTACACCTAGTTTATTTTTTTTATTATTAATCTGCCTTTATTGATCTCAAATAATATATATATATATATATATATATATATATTATTAATAATTAGCTAAATAAATGAATGCAATTATAATAAGAATATCCATGTGGAATCTTTTTGGGTGATGCAATGAGAAATTCAATCATATCGTCGCAGAAAACCAAAAACAGTAATGATTCATTGTCGTGTAATGAATATTATTGTCATTGTACGTATGATTAGCAATTAATCATTGATCCGATTACATGTGAAACTAATTGAGCGATGCATTGTACCGTCGCCGATCCTCTCGTTGCTCCGAGAGGCGATGCGACTTACGTTAGACCCGGAGAGACACCGGCAGAGCGGGTGACTCACGGTTCGACGTTGACCAAAAAATGGCACGGGCACTTCCATCCATTGAAATCATGGAAAAATGATAAGCATATTCGACAAACATTCAAATCAGCATTGGGATAATTATAAATTATTTCTTATTTATAAAAAATTATGGGTCTAAACGCAAATTCTAACTATATGCTTGGTAAACTAGTGTCAAACAGAATGTTTGGCAATAAGTCAAATATTGGAAATAGGGTACTAATATCCCATCGCTTATATTAACAACTTCAATTACTAAATGTCTTTCTATATAATGTGATTATATAAAAACAAAAAATTAAGTCGTTGTAATATTATATTTTATACTAAGTTTTATAAAAATAAGTTTCTGCATAATATATCTTAACCGACGACGATGTTCACTTTGTTACGAATCGTTCGACTTCGCGGAAGTGAAATCAGTCGATGCAATCAGCTGAATGAATGTCATCGCCGGTTTTGTTATTATTTCGGCTTGTTGTAATTCATAATGATCGATATTTTCGATTTTGCAGAAGACGGGGGACATGGATCTCAGAGCGGAATGAGCGGAGACGGTGAGTGCTATTTTTAATATTATCAGAGATTTTAATCAGATATAAGTCATTTGCATGAACGGTTGAAAACAACGAGAAATTTGAAAATTTTCCGATTTGGTGTATTTTAAGGAATTACATATTTTTTGTGTCTAAATAACTTGATTTCGTACCAATATTGAAAATTTTCAATTATCAGTTTCGTACTGCAAACAATTTTTAATTGATTTTTATATACTTGGCTCACATATATCATGATATTAAATAATCGATTTCTGCTTTGGACTGGATTTATTTAATTATTTTTATTGCCATTAGAATCTTTTCCAATAATTTAGTTTCATAAAATTTACATGTTTAAAAAAAAAACAAAAATTTTCATTTTTTATCTTTTCAAAGTTTCCAAAAGGTTGAATTTTTTTAAATAAACTTTATATTTAAAGTTTCACAATTAAAAAAAAAAATTAATATTTTCATATTTCATATTTTTCAACAAATGTAACATCTCAAAAATTTTAATATTTTCAACAATTCTGAAACTTTTTTTCTCGAAGTTATATTTTTGGAAAGCAGTGTATTAAAATATTTGTAAAACATTAAAATTTCTGTTAATTTTAAATTTACCTAAATTGTGAATTTTTGTAAAAATATTAGAAAATTTTTAAGATTGTGAAATTTTGAATTTGTAAAGTTTTGATATTTCAATTTTAACGTTATGTGTGGTGTTTTTTAAATTTAAACAGTTTGTTAAAAAACAAACTGGATGCTATGTAGTGGGTCGATATATAGTTGTTGTTGGTTGTAACAAATATTTCATTAAGGTATATCCGATATTCCATTTTTGAAGAATCTAACCTCTTATTAAATAATTTCTGCAATAATAAATCGTGGATCGAATCGAAATGAATCTTCTCATCTGTCACAACATATCAAAGTAAAAAGGAGTACTGTGGGTATCCCGCGTACCAACGCTGTAGGTATTCGATAATTAAACAATTCGCAAACGGAACAATTGCTCTTTCGAACTTCAGTAGACAGGGAGCTGATCTACATATAACAAATTTTTCGAAAAACAATTGGTTCTTCTTTTTTAATTGACTCGAATCGACTATATACATTGTATTTTGCTTCACATTATAATTAGTGTTATAAAATTTTTCTTCTAAAAATGAACTATTTAGTTCTATTGCATATTTATTAGCAATGTCTGTGTTTGGCTTTTGTATGCTAAAATTTTGCTTGATTATTTTAATAGATTTTACTAAGTATTCGAATAAGAGGTAACGTAATTTTTTCGTTATGAGTCTCTATATTTAAATTTATTCAATATATGATTTAAACATTGTTTCATGTTAGTCGAAAGCAACTTTGGTTTAGCAGCTAAGCCTTAGCTGAATGTTGAAGAATAGAATAGGCACATATATCATTTTTACAATATGAATTCTCTATGCTATTTGTTTTTCCATAGGCACAAAAAAATTATAACAAAAATACATAGTAAAATTTTAAATTTAGTTATACTTAATAAATTAAAGTCTCAACCCTAATTTTTTTCCACCATACCGTCGAATTTAATTCTGCATCATTAAACCAATATTAATTTATTTAAAATACTTGATGTTTACAATGACGATAAAAAAAGCAAAAAGCTTAAGAAAATGAGAATCTTTATTATTTGAGCAAGTTCAATTTTTAGTAAGTTCTTTAAAGTTAAAAATGCGAAATCGAAGGAAAATCGTTGTCGGCGACGCAGCGGGTCCGCGTCTTGTGTCTTGTGGTGATTCACAGCGTGTTATCGCACGCCGGAGGAAATGGAGGTCAGACCGCGAACGGTTATGAAATATCTTTCGTTTGCAACGTGATGTTAGTTCAATTTTACTTGAATTAAGCTATAAATGAATACATATTCCAATGCGGTGTGAGAACACAACTTGTGGAAATAGGATTCGTGCATCCGTGTCCTAAGTCCTGTTGGTGACTTAGATTTTTTCATATTCCTTCACTCGATTACTTTGGCGCGAGTAGTGTCATGAGCTGTAGCGCAAACTTTAGGCGACTTGTTCTTATTATTATTGGTGATCTACTGAAGTAGACCCTTGTTGTGATAGGAACACATTTTTTCCTCTTTGTGTAAAAAAGAGTTTGTAATCGCTGTGTATTCATTTGTGATTACTAGGTTTCAAACAATTTTGGGAGCATAGATAGTATTTTATTGCCGTTTATCATCGAGTCAATGAGATCTATGAGAACGAACGATCTATTGGTTTGCATTTACTACAATGTTCTCGATCGTTTTATACGATTCGTGAGAGAGTACACGTGTCGGTATAAGAGAAATATTTCATAGCGCATTCAATCTTCCTATGCTTCATTTTTTTGTTTCGATTTGCTGTTTTATTGTAATTACTCCAGTTGTTCCGCGATTTATATTAATTCAAATCTTACTCGTGATGTTGTAGGATACAGAAAACACGATAGTTAAAATTTTCTCATATGATGGAATATATATATATATATATATATATATATATATATATATATATATTTGTGCTCGTCATGTTTGAACTGGTCTAAAATAATGTGTGACATTAATTTGAATGGTGAATGGTTTCAATTTAGAAAAGTATTAGAGAAAATTAGAGAAAAACACATACGTAACTTTAACTCATGAATTACTTTCCATGAAATTTTGCTGGTAAATGACAAAACGAGATTTGTTTCCACAAGTCAATCCATTTATTTTTTCCAAATATGTTATTGAAAAAAGTAGATACGAATAATACCGGCTACGTCAGAGTCGTGCACATAATAAATTCGCCGGCAAGGATAAATACGTTGAAAAAAATATCCTATATATTATATCATTATGTTTCTATTAGCTTCGAAGTAGTGAAATCTATCTTCGTCACAGAGCGTTCTTAGGTTCTTACTTCGTTATTCACAATGTACTACGTGAGAAAATGTCGATATTAGGACCGCGAACAAAACGGATCGATGACTATTTTGTTTGTGTTTCATTGTAGTATAATCGATATCTACAATTATTTCGCTTTCATTTCCGTTTTATACTGTAAAACTAGTCGGTAAGAAATGCTTACGTATTGACGTGGTAAAAAATCGAGTTGTACATTATTAAATCCGTGACAAAACCGTGAGTTTTTGGCTGAAGAACGATCAGATTCCGTTTTATTTAATTTTTAGAATAGTTTTATTCGTACAATATATTATATTTGAGTAAGAATGTCACTGGCATACGTGAATATTATTAGATTAGTTTTAAATATAAGATTTTGAATCGCCTATAATTAATGACTAGAGTTACTTAATTCACACATTTTAGTCTACGTCAAGACCGTTATTCAGAAGAAAAACTGAAAGGTATCAATAAAATGATTACATTTTTTAATGTGACACAGAAATACACTTGTATAAATAACACTAATCTAGTACACTATTATAAATCCAAGCAATTAGAAGCCTGAGTTCAACAAAAAGTCTTAGACCTTAAACATTTGGAGTAGTGGTAATTTTTTTTGACTGTCGTCCTAGAAATGTTATTTACGATTGCGGATTAAAAGCTTAAATGAACAAATCTAATATCAATTACCCGCAATAACCGAAAAATGGTCACAATTTCACCAAAGCTCCAGGTTGCACTTAAAAGCTCATAATTTATTCAAGACAATTACTGTCAATTCTATCGCCTCGTTTTGTCTTGACGTTGAGTTCTCAGACACCCAGTATTGCTGCAAAGATTTTTTTATTTCAATATAGAATTTATTTGCTGAAGTTCAACAGTAATTAATCGGCCGTTAGTCGTGTATAATCAGTTCTCTAAGCATTGATGCTTGCAAATATGATAGAGCCCATATTTTTACTCATCTATTTTCGTGATTTGTTATGTGTTATGAAATGAATTTATTCATTCGGCTAGCAATAATAAACTATCGAGCACGATCCCTGATCGTCCGCCTCGTCCGCCTCGTTGAAATTACAGCCCGCATTTGTGTACTTCTCACCTTCTGTCGAGCGCTTTACTATTTCGCGCGCGCCGGTGTTAATTTTCCTCGTTAGTCGGTCGATCGGGCCGACGATCTAAGACGTGATACAGATTCGAAACCTATCGACCATTATTTCGATCCAATCAAAGAAATGCACGCACATAATGACGATTTTGCACGCACATTATACACGGACGCATCACTTTTTGAAGATTGAAAACTATAATCGGTTTTCATTGCTGCCGGAAAGAGATATAAACAACCTGTACAGAAATAATGATTTTTGAATTTCTACTCTTTTTATACTCGAGGCACTGATTTCAAATGCATATACTTAGTTTGAAGTTGTCCGGTTAGCACTTGTTGAAATCGAGTTACTTATTAATATTAATGGAGTATAAATTAAAAACATCATTATTATGTTCAATCTATCATTTTTGTACGAATGGCTGTTATTTGATGAAATTAAATTAACTTGTACCGCACGATATACATAAGGCCTTGATAACGTTTATTAACCTCAATATTAATCACTCTTGGAATTACTCGGCAATAAAAAATGGTAGATCTAAAACAATATATGCAACAAGGAAACGTCGATGTCATAATAATAGGTGAAACAATACGCAACGTTTCTTTATCATTCATTGATCGCTATACATACATATATATATATATATATATATATATATAAACAATAAGTTTTTAAAAAAAATATTGTCGACGTATATTATTATTTCGAGCTTTACATTTTTATATATTACAGTTTTATTTTTCTCTTCATTCCTCCTTGGCATCACATTTTAAACCTCGTGCTCACACAAATATAAATGGTTCTCTCGTTTTGTATCACTCATCTTTAATTTAATATCGTATCATTACGTCATAAAACAACGATGTCGTAATAATAAAGTTCGTAATTGTTTAAAAGGACAGTCTGGAAACTGCAAATTGCTTCAAATATCACATATTTAGAGTTTGCAATCCGATTTCACTGTTTCCAAGTGCAATATCATCTCATTACGATAATCTTGATATTGCCCGAAGGAGCGATGTGCAACTATACTGTTTTTAGAGAGCGAGCCTCTCATGAGGAGATAATTTTAATAAAAATCAATAAAATCACTTTTTTCGTATTATGATGAAATATGCCAATGTAATTAAAATTTACTCCTAAAAATTAACTTAAAACACATTAATTATATTTTTGTGTTAAGACTCTCTGGATTTTGGCATACCTTGAAAATGTATTCACGTGTAAATGAATAATAATAAATGGTAGTCAGCCCGAAGGCAGGTCCATCGTGTGAGAGCACCACAAATCAATGATTCCTTATTTCTCTCTCTTGTTTATCATTCCCATTGCCATTTTACTTTTTATACACTTTTATGCATTTTTCTTTCCAAACTTTTTCTTTCATGCTTTCCGATCTTGTGCTTCGGCTTTCAGCTCCCTATATTTTCTCTTCTCGCGTAAGTCATTAATCATCTGCATTATTTTTCTTCCCAATCCGTTTAGTTATTCAATTTTATTCTGACAACGTCGTGTAGGAGGCACTCTTTTTCCAGAATGAGTCCGATCCAGTTGTCTTTCCTTTTCAGGATCGTGCTCAATAGAGTTCTTTTCCGCCTGCTTTATTCAGCACTTTTCTATTGGTTAAACTGTCTGTCTACTTTATCTTCTATTCGCCTCTAGCACCACATTTCGAACCTCTCCAGATAGTTTTTTTCGGTCGCTCATAGAGTTCATGTTTCTGATCCGTTCAGAGCTATGCTCCAGATATAACACTTTAGAGTGTAGTAAATTAGTTAACAATTAGTTTTAAGATTTGAACCGTAGCATATATTATTAGAGATATAGACTGTTTTAATTTGATAAAAACATATAATCGTTAATTTCTCCATACGTTGCCTTGTGCTTGCCTTTTCCTTCGACTTGAAATGCGAGCAATAGGTAGGTACTCGTAGCCGCTTCAATATCGCTCCTCGCGATCGCCGAATTCACCGCTAAACATGCGGAGAACATCATAACAGCGGTTTACTGCTCGCTCGGGCTGTACTGTACTACGTACGAACGTTTTATATTTTATAGCTTCTCCAGGATAACATTTATCGTACATTGAAGGAGTAACGTGAATTATGCGATGCAATATCATCAAGAAGCAAAGTGCTACAGAACTTTTGCCTCGTTCATGTCGAAACTATAACGGAACGGAATTGTGTTAATTTAGCAATTATGTATAATGACCAGTTGAAGCTGCATTATTTATGCATAGGCATGCTGTAAATTAGCGAATTATTTGATTATGCCATGACTTCTTTCAATTACAATTTTGATAGCCGTATTATATTTTAATTTTTAATTGATTCGATTATGATAGATTGAAATATTCATATTTGTCATCCGTTCTTTTACATTTTATCATTAACTAGTAGATTATGGCATTAATCTATGAGTGTTAATTTTTCAATATTTCTTTTGAATAAAGTATTCCTTATATTTCTAACGCCTTCATTTACATTAAAGCTTACATTCATCTGTAATTGCATTCTATTTAAATTGTGTACCATTCATTAAATTCACCGATGTAATATCCTAAAATACGTAATGTTGTTTTTCTGGATGACAAAGCATATAGAAATATTTTTTACGTTATAAAAACCGAATCCAATGGTTCTTATTGAGATCCTATCACGATCATTTTATGTGATGTGTATGGTTTTGTAACTATTTTTTCGTTTCGATTTTGATAGTCATGTGTGATAGAAGTATTTTCTTTAAAACTGATAAGTTTCGGCTTGAAACATTTGTTAAATATATTTGTTATTAGAACTATAGTTGAAACTGCAATTATTATAAATACATATTGAATTAATAATGCACATATTTACATTTGTGTAGAAGTAGAAGCTACACTTACCTAAAACTATAGTCTATGTTTAAATATTGTTTGAAGTAGAGATTTTGAATAAATTGCAGTTTTCTAGAGTTTATTGGATATTAAATTTTAATAATTGTTTTTATTTTACAATTTATATTTGAAATTAGATCCATCTAGTAGCTGTTCTAACAGATTAGTCTTCGACCAGATTTTGTACTGGTATCAGTGCACGTACAGGAATGTTTTGAATTTTTTATGGTGCAATTCACGTCTTCTCATTCATTACTTTTTGGCTTCTTAAAACATCAAAAGTCATTCAAAACAAGTCGAACAAAACCATGCACGAATTATAAGTCATACGTTTGATGAAATATTCAATTAAAGTTACCAGTATAATTTTTAAATTAAGCATTATATTATACCGATGAACTGCAAAAATAGTAGATACTTCAAATCAAAACCCATTGGTGTTGGTTGATCTATTAATACATACATTAATATAGACGATAAAAAGTTATCTTCATTGTTTAAAAAAAAATCAAGCAAATTTAAATAGTTTGAGAATTTAATTCCTATATTTTCAAAAGTTCAATTTTTCTACATAAATCTCATACTGTTTTCAGAATTTTTGGTAGTACTTAAAGAAAACTCAAAATCGAATGCCAATCCAGTGATTGGACGTCCGGGTATGATAGTTGAGTTCTCTTCATTCAATCTAAAATTTCAGCAATTTTGTTTGAGGCATAATGTCATATTAAGAGACAAAACAATATTATTTCATTTATACATTTGTATAATTATCGGTGCGGTAATGAATAAGTATCAGCGGCGGCAGTGTGTTGTGGGAACGTCCTTGGCTCCGGAGAAAATATACGCCGATGAGTCGCGGCAACAACGGGCAAGTCGCGCTGACTACGCGATACCGGTGGCATTGAATTAACAGACAAATAGATACGTACCTATACGACGAACGTTTGGTTACAATGCTTTTAGTAATATATTAATTGTTGAGTTAAATTGGAATGGATTTACAATTAATTATGGTTGTTCTTCTTCAAATTAATTATCTGTCAAAATAATAAAACAATTCGTACTCATTACGAAATTTTAATTCGCGCTCTTCGTTTATATTCATTTGGATAGAATGACAACTTGAATTAGTGCTGAGCCCTTTTCCATTTTCAAATGGTGGTATATAACTTGGGAATCTGTTGGCAAAGCGCGCATGCAGTCATTGGCTTATTGTTAGTTATTTTTATTCCTTGAATATGTTCATAAAAAGAACAGTGTTTGCATATTTATGTGTACACGAAGTGGTTTATATGCATATTTCTTTTATATTCGTTGTTCTTTTGCACGATCGAAGAACACATCCGGTGACCGGTGGCTTTTGTGTCAGTCGGGAACGGGAATACGGTGGAGCTCGAAAATACGGGAAAAAGGACACATTACATTATATAAAATCGAGCAATCCAGCTCGTAAGGCAAAAAATAAGGTCAGTAATAAAGCGAAAATTGTCAGTCTGAATCCTCAGGCTGCTAATCGCCGAGTCCCACGAGTTTCGTTTCCCGAGACAATTGACCGAAGCCATTCCTTCCCATGATTAGAGTCAAAAACTTGCACGGACGTCGAAAGGCATTTATTTGTCGACTCTTTTCTGGCTTAGTTAACGTTTTTCATGACTTCGTATGAATTAAAAGAACGACGCCGTCATCGAGCGGTGTATTTCCCAAATTAAATAACGCGCTTTGTAATAATGATTCACATAAATACATAGAGCGTTTATATCACTATTAGCTACTGGTTGTTTCACTAGATGTAATGGGAAATTAAATATATTGATAAAAAAATAATAGGTGCCGCGCTCGTTATAGGTCGCCCTCGAAAACTACTTTTTTTCGTACCGACATGTCACACGTTGATAAATAGCACGAAATCCATACGATTGCCGCTCATGAATTAATGTTTTTTATGATAAAACTTGTGATTATCGTCAATTACCTTACAACGATATATTGGTGTGGGTGTTTAAGAGCTGAAAAAAAGTAAAACTTCTTGTGAGATTAATACTTTTAGTGTCCGTGTATTATCACCATCGGCCGTTGCGTCGCATCGTGGGAACTGTTGCTGCTGTTGTTGTCCATCATTGTATCATATTGTATATAAACTAAACCTTGTCTTAACGAAATGTTTAATTTTATTTATAATATTATATTAATCACTATTATGATGAAAATGTATTTGAAAGACGACATAGTAACAATAAATCATATAAAAGCGAATTATTTTACTCGCGTTATTCTCACTTTAAATTTATTTAATCTGCTAAACTAGAAAAATTTATGTTAATACCACTAGCTGTGTTCATCCGAGCAAAACTATTTATCACATATAAACATAAAAAGCACAATTTCTAAGCTCATTGTTACGATTACAAACCGATTCGTGTATATCGACGTCGCATTATTACTGATCATATGTAGTTATTGCTTTTTTATTGCATTGTATTTTTTACATAGATTTATGCCTAACAAAAAATAAATATTTCAGAAAAAATGTTACGTACGCTTATTACTTTAACCTTAATACGAAACATAATTGTGCAAGACTTAATGAGATCAGTCGAGGTAAAATATCAAGTTTATTTATTCGTAATAATTCTTTCAGGACTTGTTACAAATTTTTCATAATCCAGAAGCAATTCGAAAGAATATTTAGGGTGATTGAACAAAATGTCATAGGTTGTTGAAATGTTCACTTTATAGACAACTTCTGCTTATGCAAGATATTTCAAAATAGTTTCTCCACGACTTGATCCAAAAGCAAATCGATAAAGTATTTAGGATTAATGAACATAATTTCTTCGTAAAATTAGAATTTTGCAACATGCGCCTCTCAAAATATATTTATCGGATAAAAATATATTTGCAAAGATTCAAAAACTTCAGTAATGGGGTATATTTTGTAATAATAAATTTAATTACTAAAATCTAATTATCTTAGCACTACTTATGCTATTAGTCACCATCGTTGATTTATAATATTAGTACATTTATGCCACTTTTTCTTGCAAATTTTGGAACGTAGTAACGTAAATAATTCAGTAGATCTTTTAATATGAGATGATATATTTTATTGCCGGATACGGTTTTTTTTTATTATGGTGTTAATAAGAAGGATATTTTTTGCTGTCGTCGACTTGGTCTGGCCAGAGAGCATAATGCAATCGAGCGGTCGTTTGCATATCGTAGCGTTCAACCCAATCAAGAGTTCGAGTTCTCCCTTTATCGTAGTCGAGTCGGCGTGCAAGTGCGGCTTTCAGTTTTTTGCCACCTTCTCCATAGAAATGCGGATATAACGAATCACGACAAAAGTGATAAGTTCTAAATAGCACTTCGAACACGTACTACTATGGCTTACTGAAAATCGACCGAGAAAATCAGGCGACAGCATCGGTTTGTAACCGTTATGGAAACGAGATGAATACGGAGACGTCATCGGCTTGGTTCAGTGAATGCATCGATCGGCGGATTGTCTGTGTTACGTTGACCACAAACCATTCGATTTTGTTCAGATTTCTATATTATGTTGGCTTGTATCGCTATTACATATCGTACAAAAGCGCGCACGTCCACCCTCGGGCACTGTTCCATGTCACAGGTGTTTCTTCACCTATATAACACATCATTCAACACTGATATTTACTCATAGACCTATATTAGATGGATAGCCCAGTTTCTGACTCAAGTCTGCTAAGTTGTCTAAAATCACAAGCCATTTCATCTAGTTGTAATGTTCGAAATTCGGGAATGAGACTCTTACTGTTAAAACACTTATAGATCAGTTCTTTCTTAGCTGTAAAATGATCAATTTGACAAATTGTTTATTTGATTTGTCAGTTTTGAAATGTGTGCCATTTTCAAAAAGTCTTTACCGCCATAATTATAAACATGCATATTTGAAAAGTAAGAGTTTCATTGTTTGCCGTAAATACTTACTATGCGTGCTCATGAACCATGCTACGTCTACGTTATGAATGAATGTGCTATTTCAGCGTCAATTTAAATCCATGCAATTTCATGAAAATATATCAACAATTATTTTGATAAATTTGGTCAAAGATTAAAATTTGAAAAAAAAATGAAACAAAACTGAAAATTATAATTTGCATTCATTGAAAATTATAAAAGGTGTGTTATCATTGGGAAATGATAATAAAATACATTAATTTATTACTATCCGTTGTTAGTGGTCATAATCTAAATATGAGTATCTTATTAATATCTGAAATCACATGAAATTATGAAACTAAACGGAAATGATATAACATTTACTCATGAGCGTGTCTTAACTTGCATTATACATGGTCTGTTCAAAAAGTACCCGGAATTACTAATAATTAAATTTCGCGGGTCTGGAGTGTCTAATTGTCAAAATTTTTTTTTTATTGTGTTGGTATACATGCCCCTAAAGTATGATGAAATTTTCAGCTATATTCACTGTTTACTTTGTCTGTGGTAGTCGCTAAGGTTCGACGTGTTTTTCTGAGCTCGGCGATTTTTACAATGGAAGAATTGAAAAAGTCAAAGAATTTGTATTAAATTTTGCGTAAAAAATGAAATAAAGTGTTGCAAAGTGCAAAAATTCACCAGATATGGCTCCGTGTGACTTTTTCCTATTCCCAAAGTTGAAGAGACCCATGAAAGGACGGCGGTTTTCCTCGATTGAAGAAAATCGCCGAGAGTGCTCAAGGACATATCAAAAAGTGAATATCAAGGGTGCTTCGAAAATTGGAAAAAACGCTGGCATAAGTGTATTATATCTGGGGGGGACTACTTTGAAGGGGACCACATTAATGTAGACGAATAAATAAATATTTTTTTGAAAAAACGAAAATTACGAAAACTTTTTGAACAGACCTTACATGGCACTTATGTGTTTTTATGTGTTTGTGTATATATGTATATTTTTGAGCTTTTAAAAAAATCAAATTATATGTTACTTCTGCATTCGTAAAATGCGTTTCGTGCCCACAAACCCACAATTGCGCTTTTCAGAGAAGAAACTTCCAACATCGAAAGCTCTTGGTCTGGGTGCTCTATGACCACATCCAACCGAATTCGCTTTGGCTTTGGCTCTGGCTCGTTTATAAATAATTTTCTGTTGTTTACTTTTCTAGGGCTCTAGGTTAAGTTAATATTCACTGACATTGGCATCGTTACAATCTTATATAACTCTCGTTCGTATGCATAATGTAGTCATTGTTCCTTCAGTTCTGAGCATGCGAATATTTCCCACACCTAATAGGATTATTGAGCTTCAGTCTCACATATATATTTTTACCTCTACCCGACAATAATCTACTTGTCTGTCACTTTTGCCTTCTTTGTTTATTCCCATGTTGGTTCCCACATTCATAATAAGCAAAACATTCTATAATATACGCTTTTGTGTGCGTCGTCTCCTCCACACGGAGGAATATTATTATGCATACGGTTATAATTTTAATTATAACTACCTCTTATATAGGGCATTATCACAAGGGAATAGATATAAATATATCATTGATACTGCTCAATTTATTTCATCAAAATTTCATTGTTTAACTTTAACTTTTGTCCCTTTGCTTTCGACTTTAAAGGCTCCACCCTTAAAATGATATTTAAATGATTACTATATTTTTTTTTATAAAACAACAATCTGAACTTAAAGGTCCTATAAAGATTTTGGGTAATACTTCTTAACTACATGGCTTAGAAAGCAATCGAATGATATGAAGAATATCCTACATATATTTGATTTAAAAGAGAAGTTTGTCTTCATGTGCAAACTCTATTTGCTAATTTTCTTGTTATTTTTTTCAAGTCTCAGGTCTCTTCGAAAATAACTAGCATAATTGGCATATAAAATTGAATGAACTGCAATGGTTTTTAACATTATAGAGTCCTACAAGTCGTTATTGTTCTATGTCATCAACAGCAATCAGAACTTGATAGTCCTATAAGCTTGTTGTATTGACTTCTTACCTTATAAACCGCAACCCAACGGCTGCCCTATCTCTTCTTGATTAATTTATTATTAGGATTACTATAATAATGTAGACTTATATGTGTTTTATCTAAAGTATTATTGCAATTTATTATTAAATCATGTCGGAGATCGCACCCGTGCCGGCGGCATGTAACCGAGAATAAAAAGAAATGATGTGACAATGCCTAATTAGCATAATATAAATTGTGACCTTCAGTGAACAATGAAATGGCATATTGCATATTTACCCTTGAGATTAGGATGAGAATTATGCTTTTAACATTGTCAACGAATCTTGATTCTATGACAATAATAACTAAATATACATGAAATTAAGGTGTCATTGTTTGTGACAATCGACTGATAATTGTTTATGAATGAAACAACACACTAACATAAATAGGAAAATCAATTGCTTTCAATAATGCAAATTTTGAAGCATAGTTTAATGACCCCGAGGAAAATAAAATACTTTGCAATTTTGGTGTAATAGTAAAGATATATTTCATTTCACTTCTTGTAACCCTATATACTAGGGTTCGATAACAAACCTGGGCTACTCGTAGTATCAGATTTTTACTTGAAAGTATAGATCTCAAATATCGTATGATAAAAAGTGAAAATAGCTTTTTGACAGTATTCGATCATAATTCTACTGAATCAGCCAGAGAATGTCGACCACTGGGTTGCTTTCTCAAGCTCATAGAATATACATAGTTGTGTGTGTTTAATCTCATATTGGAAATACAGTATATTTTTCAGCAAATAAATTTAAACTCAAAGGGCATTAAAAATAATAATTTCTAATTTCTCCTTTGCACTTATGTGCTAATTGTAGAGAAACAGTCGTGAATATCTTGGTTCGTTTCAATTGTGACACATATTTTAATTTTATGTATTAGGATGCATTTTTCTATTTTTATTATTATCTGAGAAGCTGCGATATTTGTTCAATTAATAGTTCTTCTACTGTGACGAGACAAGAGTAAATTTTATATTGCTTTGATAGCTTCGTTTATCATCTTTTAGGAAAGTTATATTTTTATTTATGCTTGTAAATTGTAATATCATACCATAAAATGGACATGGAATAGTTGATAATTGAATTATATAAAAATGACCAAGGATGGTTTAATAAAAATTGCGTTAAAACCAAATGTGTCTATTAATATAACGACGATTTTCTAGTTAGCGCTGACGCATTAAGATATGATCTCGATCATTCATTAGGTCTTTTATTACACCTCTTTGCTGTGGATTGGATCTGACAAAAATTCCATACGATATAAATTATGTTCTACGTGAGAATGTGAGAATGTAGATCGAGATAACGCCAAATGTAGAATGTACGTAGTTGAAGTTGAAGTTGAAGTATCGTACCATGATCGTACCGTTCCCGAGGCGCGCGCGGCTGCAAGGATTTCCGCTAAGCGTCTCCAGCTCCACTCGCTAGGTGGTAGCTCTATTTCGGACATCGGGAAAATCACGGGAAAAGACACTTACGCTGCTAGTTTTACATCGTATTCTATTGAATGATGTTTTAATATAAATTTAGATTCAAATTTTTATTTTATTTATTCTTCAGTATTACAAGTACAATTTTTAGGCATATAAACTTTTGTGTACACCGTACCGGATTTCAATCCTTATGTAAAACCTATTATAACTTCAAATTTAAATCAAATCAAATGTGGTGAAATCATCTTATAATACATTTCCATAAGGGTTACGGATAAAACACATATCATTTTACTCAACAAACTTAGATATTGTTTTTTTTTTTTGAAGAAAATTTGTAATTTTCAAAAATATATTTGTAACATTCAACATTATTATTATTAATACGAAAAATGCTCCTAAAAAAATTAAATTCAGTGGATTTGATTTATTAGTAAGACTTGTGAAAACTCTTTTTTTAAACTAGCTATAATTTTTATTATAGTAGAACAGATTTTAAGTTTTTTTATATTTAATACTAATTTTTTGATTACTGTATTTCGTGTGAATGTTTAATCAGTCAATGCAATAATTAGATACTTTTTAAGAGTATCTGCTTTCCAATGAGGGTCAATTTGAAAGAATGTGTATATTAATATAGAATCTAATATACTTACTTGCTATTTACAAAACTAGTCCTCAACATGTATCTATATATAAATTTTACTGATATTTACATGTAATAACTATGTGCAATAGTAAATTAATATGACCTGATACAAAAGTGTTAATTTGTGTTATAGTGGATTACTACAAAAAATTCCAAATCATAGCAAATTAATGACAACTTTGGCAATTAACGACAATAAATGGACATG
>NW_020538040.1:181261712-181304096 GCF_003426905.1 Ctenocephalides felis | reverse complement strand
TTATAGTAAGTTCACCTCGGAATTCGAGATACCCAGCTGTAAGCCTGTAAATACTTGTATATTAACATGCTAAATCTGTCTCAAAACCTACATATGTGGATGTTTGAGACAGTTTTAGGGTGGCAATATACAAGTATTTACAGACTTACAGCTGGGTATCTCGAATTCCGAGATTCTTACCTAATTTAAACTTAAATAACTGGACTAAAATCGAATGCCAATTCACCAATGGTATTATGTGGAGGTTTGCTACATATATAAAAAATCTATTCAGATTAGAAGTATACTAAAAACCTGCCTATTAGTAATTATCTCAACCATTTACTTTTAAATTAATAAATGTATACACACCAAAATCTAAATATTTGTGACTATTCTGTCATTGAAGCATGCTTCCTTATTCTAATTTCAATTGTAACACAAGTAATTTACATGGATGATCGCGCAAGATAGTTAAAGTATCTTTTGCGGATGGAACTATCATAGTAAATTCGTGAGAATTCTCGAATCAATTGAGGCATTTTAATTTTCCGCGTTTTAATCCCAGTGTCAGATGTTACAACGCACATTATCATAATTAGTGATAAAGAGATATCACTATCATTCACAAAATATTTGCAAATTAGATAAAAAATAGTAGTAATAGTAGCATAATAATAGTAGTTTATTTCGAAAATAAAGTGTTACTTATATTCTAAGTAAATACTTATTTTATAAAATATATGAATTTTTGTTGTAAATTTTTTATTTATAATCAAAATAAGAAAATAGAATGTTATTCTCAAAATTTTGATTCTTTTGTCGCTAAGTTATAAAATTCTAAAAAACAAATGGAATTTGCCTATGTATTTTTATAAGAAACTTTGATTGGTGTCTATCTTGTTGATATTTTAGAGCTAAAACTTTCAGATTTTTTATCATTTTAGGAGCATTAGAGCCTCTGGGAGTAAATATATATTATATATATATATATACGAGGTCTGTTCAAAAAGTACCCGGAATTTCGTTTTTCAAAAAATATTTATTATTCGTCTACATTAATGTGGTCCCCTTCAAAGTAGTCCCCCCAGATATAATACACTTATGCCAGCGTTTTTTCCAATTTTCGAAGCACCCTTGATATTCACTTTGATATGTCCTTGAGCACTCTCAGCGATTTTCTTCAATCGAGGAAAACCGCCGTCCTTTCATGGGTCTCTTCAACTTTGGGAATAGGAAAAAGTCACACGAAGCCAATCTGGTGAATTTTTGCACTTTGCAACACTTTTTTTCATTTTTACGCAAAATTAATATAAATTCTTTGACTTTTCAATTCTTCCATTGTAAAAATCGCCGAGCTCAGAAAAACACGTCGAACCTTAGCGACTACCACAGACAAAGTAAACAGTGAATATAGCTGAAAATTTCATCATACTTTAGGGCATGTATACCAACACAATAAAAAAAAATTTTGACAATCAGACACTCCAGACCCGCGAAATTTAATTATTAGTAATTCCGGGTACTTTTTGAAAACACACTCGTATATATATATATATATATAAATATATATATATATATATATATATATATATAAAATATATATATATATATATATATATATATATATTGCAATCTATCTAAACGTTAATATTAAGAGCTAAAACTTTCAGAGAATTGTTTTTTATCTATTTGGAACCATTTGAGCCCCTGGGAGCAAGGAAATTCGAAAATGACCATTTTAAGGACCACCCTAATATATATATATATATATATGATATTTGACAACCTATATATATATATATATATATATATATATATATATATATATATATATTATACACATTACAAATATGTATCAACGTCATATATATTTTGATGAATTGTTTAGAATCGGGCAGTAACACCAAGTAAAAAAGCTAAAGAAGTTTTTAAATACTATATTTATCATTTAAAAACTAGTTTTTTACTTGGTGTTATTGCCCGATTCTAAACAATTCATCAAAATATATATCAACATCAAACTCACATATTTCAATATATATATATATATATATAATATATATATATATATATATATATACTTATTGAAAAATTAAAGCAAAATTTATTATTAATGTTTAATTATTATTACCTACAGTAAGTGCAGGTAAACACTTGACAATTGGAAAGATAAGTTCAAGATAATTATCGAATTTAATGGGTAAAAGTATCAAATGCCATTTTCCACGATAAAAGCCACAAATTAAGACTTCTATTTTGATTTCAACCTGTCCCCGTTACAATCATATGCAATATTACACATTTGAGAAACCGATACTACGATTATACATGGGTTCGTATTCTCTTAGGTATCTCTAGTGAAAATGGAACATTCCTCATAGATAAAATTGATCGCGTACAATAGAAGAAGTTTTTTCAGTAGCACCGTCAGAAGAAATAGACAATAGCGTTTCTTTTACAACCGCAACATGCACTGGAATTGGTTCGAGCAGTTTGTCAGGCCAACAAATCGTTTTTTGATTAAATAATGCATCACTCATTATATTACATTACCGTTCATTTTGTTTTTCATTCAAATAGTTTCATGAAACGTATTTTGCACTAAAGCGACTTACAATATTAATTGTACTAACCTTAAAATTGCCATATCTCCGACGTAAAACTTTTTCTTTTCAATATAATTTGAATCACATATCATTTGAATCATATCCACTATGCTCACTTTTAATGAATCATTTATTAAATGAAAACTAATAAAACTTCAGTAAAATAGAAACAAAAATGAAAAACTTTGTATGACATGATTCTTTCAGGCGTCACTGTGTTAGTGACAGATTGTAGTACCGAGTACCAACCAACCGATAACAAATATCAATAACAGCAGAATAGATCGTAAAATTTATTTCGCGCGATGTTCAAAATTTAGACACAAAAGTTAATTAAAATGATATGAAAACTGACATTAGAATAGTTATATTTTTTAATATATGAATATATGTATATATTTATATGCTTTTTCGACATTTACCAAATTCAACAACTACCACGAATAATTATACATTTATATATAATTTAAAACGCACTATAATTACTAAGTTCATTTTAAATTGAATGTTTTTCATGTTCATTAAATGATATTTAATAACTCTATATATAAAATAAAATTTATAAATGAAAATGTAAAACTTTATTTATATGTCACTTCTATTTCAAACGACCTGTATATTTGACAGACATTTGTACCACCCAACCGAGACCTGAATATTGATACCAATAAAAGTTAATTTGCACAATATTATAATTTAGACACAAAAAACAAATAGAATGATATATTAATTTGACTTTTAAAGGTTATATGTGTAACAAAATGCACTTAACAAAATTAATAAATATTTTGATGCTCTTTGACATCCAATTTTTTAACTTTCCATATTCTACTTTAACAAAGAACTTTACATTTCAAGATAAACGCACAATATCCTCTTTGTTGATTTCAAATCATTTTTATAACCTCAGTCATAAAAAAAGATAATTTATAGATAAAAATGAAAAACTTCATTTTGGGTGTCATTTCCCTTTCGAATTTCATTGTGTTGATGACTGACATTAGTACCAACTGACAACAAATATGAACCTGTATATAATTTTGAACTAATGTATTGATTTAAATAATATTAAGTGTATTAAAAACTAAAATCATACAAATATCGAAATAGGAACTGAATTTTTGAGACATTTTTTATATCTTTATTTGTATCTATATATATTAATTAACGGCGACTTTGTGGTGTCATTTGTGTGTCAACGATCAGAGCCAACTTCAACCAGGATCATAAAAATATATGAACTGTCATGGAGAAGATAGTGAGAAATGAAAATTTAATTTGTTTTGTGTACTATTAGCATTGTGAAAGTGAATTCAAAAAAGTTTACGAGATTATATATTATAACTGTGTAATGGATATAAAATTAGAATTGCATGTAAGTACACTTTAATTAACGTTGAAGCAAACTATATAGTACACTTGTCGATTACCATCGCGTTCGTTGATATAAATAATATATTCACCCACTATAACATGAAATTATTTTATTATCGACTTAAATTATTCAACGGCGTTAGTAATTCAACAGGTGACATATAATAGTCCGAGCGCACCAACTCCGTTATTAGGAAAAATTTGTAATTCAAATTAAGAAAAACCCTGCTGAAACCGAGTTTTAAAATAACAGAACGAAATTCCCATGGTGGCGCTGCATTAGGTAGATTCACGAGCGATTCGTGTGCACTTGTTAGCAACCACCCCGAGATTAATTATCATATATTTAAATATACGTTGGCTAAAACTAACATTAAATATATACATAAATACGCTGCAGGACAGGCAGATATAAACAACCAAAAAATAATAATAAAACTAGGTGTTAGTGAAACTTTGCCTTGAGGAAATTGGCGTGACATCTCGACATAATATACTTTTCAAGATGTGTCCATTATGAATTTTTATTATTATACCAATTTTCACAGGTTTATAATATTTAAGAATGTTCTTTTATACCACGACTTATATGATTATACAGTTATATCCAGGTTATCAGAAGGTTTTTTTAACAATTCACTTAAGAAAACATTGTTATCAACTTGACCAAAAACTATCCAACTTCATAATCGGTTCAGGTCTTTTGGTAAAAACTTTGACGAATATTTTTGCATTTATTGGTAATCATAGAGAAAAGGCTCGGCTGATAATCTCGCAGAACTGATGAACGTGGGTCTTTATAAATTGTTACCCAATGACTTTTATATTTTTGAGATAGGTGAATCCGTTTTTGAGACAAATTTTGGGGTCAAATTTTAGATCACATAGAAAAAGTATGAAATTATCAAATTGGATTTTCTGGCAAGATCAGACTGGTAGTTAGAATCAATGTAATAATTATATTTATTTACCATCATTAATTCCATTTTGTTTGAATTGCAATTGAAATCGCACAAAGACTATTCATAAGCATTTACTTTCTATTTGATTGGGATGGAAAATTTAACACTTAGCATAGTTATGAATTTTATAATGAATACATTTCTTAAATAATTAATTTACAATATTTTTAGTAATGGAATCAATGTATGATTTTTATAATAATTATTGTTTCGTCAAATCTTTGACATCTGATTAATAACTTTCTTATAAATAAATCTATTCAATATTTTCAAAATCCATTAAATAAATAAATAGACGTTAATTCCATGAATGAGAATAGTAACTATGACTTAAAAATTATATTTTTGTATAAAACTAAAGTTTTTAATAAAATTAAATAAAGTTCATTAAAATATATTATCATCAAAAAATAATAAAAAAATAAGAAAGCTTAAGCTTATAGTAGAAAGTATTTTAGAACAAATACATTAGATGAGTATTAAATTTTTAATGCTTCTAAATAACTTCCTTTTTAAAAAAGTAAAGGCTTTAGAAAAAAATTATAATATATTGGCATGAAAAAATTTAAAAAATAAAAATAAAAAAAATAATAAAATTGATTCAGAAATATAAAAAAATAATTATTAGCAACCATTTAGATTGTTTACTTTTTGTATGTAAAATTAAGCCTTTATATACTGCAGCAATTTAATGCTTTTTAATAATTATACACCCCTGTAAACAAAAAACCACTTGTTGAAGTCGTTAAACATATTTCACCCCTCATTAAATAAATGCGGTGTATAATTTAATAAAATTGTACCCTAGAACAAATTTATGATTTATGGTTACAATACTTCAGGTGAACGAAATACAGGTGTTAATGGTATGAATATTATATTATGGATTTTAATGTTTTCAATTAACAAAAATGATTAAATGTAACAATTACTTTTCACAACCAGTGAAATAGCTTTACTGTTGATTACAAAATGCCTTGCAACAATTATAAAAGATTGTAGCAAATTTTAGTAAATATTAACTAGTGTTTTTCACTTCCAAAAATGCTAACGATAATTTATCTTGTTTTTGGTTAATATTTTTGTTAAATAGATTCTTGTGAAAAACTTTTTGATATTTGGATTTTATTATTTTTAATAGGTATAATTTGAAAATACTACTGGACATAATATTTTTCACAAAGACTAGATATAACGCTTGTTTATAAAATTATTTATATATTATAAAACCTCTTGCAGCAATTATAAAACTTTTTAGTAAATTACACCCCTTTAAATTTTTTTACTAATAATAATATTTAATATTTTTGAAACAGTAATTAAAGTTTCAAAATATTACCCAAGATTATATATATTTATTATAAAAACGAGACTTGATGTAGTGTGTAGAAGACAGATAGTCAAAATACAAATTTGTATTTTTGTAACTTTATGAATCTGAAACAAAGCTTATATTGATTTTGGATTTATCATCCTCTAAAAATTATAAAAATTATAAAAATTATCGTATTTACAGCAATAGATTGTATACAAGTAGGATTTATGAAATTTGTCAATTGAAATAATACAAATTGCTAACGTTACGATGTTTCATTTTTATAATTAAGCCACTTCTCACAGGCCTATAATATTTTAAACTGTTCGGTTTGACTACCGACTCTATCACCGTGCGACGTTTTATCCAAATTCTACTAAAAGAACACCTGAGGTACTCTGGTTCCTTCTTCTTGTAAATCAGATTTTAGGAGATGTATGATAGTGCAGGTTCGTTCAATAGAATTTTCATAATTTTGTCAAAAGACGTATGTTTTTCTGGATTCATCCTTTTCCTAGTACAATATGATTTGTGTCTAATATAAATAATCACAAGCACATTGCACCACGATATGTATCCGATCAGGTAATAATAATGAGTTTAATCGTATCGACGATCTAGACTTCACGCACGAGGTGCACGTCGGCCGACCGAGCCGATCGATCCGATCCGATCCGATATATATTTACATTTACGATACCTACTGATTGATAATTTTATATAATCTTATACATAGTTATTCGATGGTAAAAACGCATTCTCGGCATGTGATTTATGATTTTGTGCAGTGCTATTGTTACTGATGATTAGGAATAGGAAGATAGAAGAGCAGATTAACAACAGTCTCTTTGGTCTGTAGAAGTTTAGTAGAAACTCTAAATTATTATGGTACATAAAATTATATGAAGTATTTTAAATTGGGATAAATTCAGTTCGAGTCGTACATGGAACATTTTAAATCATTTGATGCTTTTTAGTTTTCAAGCAATAGTAAATAGCGTGATAAAGATATTGTAAAATTTTTCTCTATGGTTGGAGTAATGAATGCAATATCTTAAACCGTTTTTATATTATAGTTCTCAAAAAAATTGTTTCTAAAAATATGTTATAGATTTTTAAAAAAGTATAAAAGTATACTATGATTAATTTTTATAACTATGATTGAACAACCTATATTATTTGAACCTTGAATTAATTGAGTGTAATTCAATTTTAAACTTAAAAATTATGATTACATCATATATATTTTGTATAGATTAGCACATATATTCAAATATTTAGTCTAATCAAATAATAATTTTCAATTAATCTACCTTGAATGATTTAATATGTAATCTGAAGTTCAACCTTTTTGCTACCAACGTCACCTATAGGCGACATGCACTTGACAACCTGTATGTATGAGTTTCGCCTATAGACGACATCCAGTGACTTATAGATTTATCAATGTGAGTTGAATTATTAAGAATTATAATTTACTATTCTGGTCATTAAATCTTTAGAAGTGTAGTTTTAAATATATTTTTGTTGATAATGATTAGAAAATCTGAACAAGTATTAGGGTGGCGTTCTGGCTTGTACAGTAGTATCATCCCTGCAAAAAAATTCTCGTAGCAAAAGGTTGAAATTGTATACACTTATATTTTAAACGTGCAAATAATATAAGTTTTCCAATCACAGATAAAATGTAGTTATAAAAAATATACTTATTCAGTCATAATTAAAATATTTACTGATTTTTATGTATTTTCTTAAAAAAAAGTGGCAAAAGAAAATGGTTAGAATAATAGAGATATCATAATATTTTTGTTTGTCACAAACGTGGTGTATAGATGGTTTATCACGACTTTTAAATAAAATAATTATTTATAAAATAATTTTTTGAACAATTATTTTGTTAGTACTATTCATCGCGGCGCGCCCGTCATACCCCAGCGTCGAGTTTGCCTACGCTTTTACCCTACGCTACACTTGTTTGCGCGTCGCTCCGCGCCGGGTTTCTGTCGAATGCGGGTATCGATATCTCCCATATATCACCCCATAAGACAAGAGCTTAAGTGGGCTTTTAAAAGACTTAGCAGAGCTTTGCGTACAACTGATATCGTTACCTGTAAACTCACCACGTTAGAGGGCCGCCTTTTGAATCCGTGCGTATAAACTGAACTAAACACAAAACGTAGTTTATACCACTGATGTTTTACAACACTGATTAAACTGAGTGAAGTTTAAATAATAGCAGCGTAAACACAGCACTTATGAGTAATTGTATTCAATTGTGATATGGTTTTTAGCGCACAAATTGAATAAAAACACTGATAGATGAATCACTGTAAATAAAACCGCTTGAGGGTGGCGGATTTAATCCTGTAATGCCTATTAATTCAACTGTCGACTATCTATTTTGAATCCGCGATCGATTCGACCGTCGTCCGCGACTGTCGTGCGATAAGTGTTATGCTCGCTTCAGTCCATCGCGTACCCGCGAAGCCCGCGTAGACGGCTAACCACGCCTTCGCGGACAACACAAGACGGGCGAACGGCCGGGGAAGGGATAGAACATTCCTCTTCGGCGACTCCGATGTCTTTCCGACTTATCGCCGGAGCTTCTTTGTTAAACGAATCGGAAGAATTATGCGAATTGATTGAAATATCAACATATATAATGCATTCGATAATATTGTTTTTATCATGAACGGATTGCGTGAAGCGATCATCATTAGAGGTAATAGTATTATAATACTGAACAGGCAATAAATAAATAGTAATGATTCTATAAAATTTTCAACCAATTTACAGGTACATTACGACATAATTCTAAATTAGTGGTGAATGAAATTACATTTCAAATTTTATAAACAAATTTCTACAACAAAAGAAAAATATTATATAGCGTACGAAATTTAGAAAGTATGAAAATTAGTTTTTTTTGCAAGATCGTTTTATGAATTGTACCATTTCATATGCGAGATTTCAAAAAACCCTTTATAAAATTATATGTCAATATATTTTTAAGATTCTGATTATGAGTAAAATTGAAGCGCACATGAAAATTTCGATTTCCATAAAACAGAACCATTAACAAAATTAACAGTTATCGGTGTGAAATCCATAATATTATAAGAACATAATATATAATATAGGCTAGCTTATAGGCAAGTGGTTGAAGCAGAGAGATTTGATTCAGGATACTCATACCACGGTGACAGCCTGATGCCAAGCTGTCGTAATATCGGTTTTCACTTAAAAATATAGATAGCAATATATATATATATATATATATATATATATATATATAGTTGCGTTTTCAAATAAAAATAGCTATTAGTCAATTAAAAATTTTATTACTACTACAGTAATTGTAATAATAAAATTATCAAATAGATATGAGACAACTGTTTGGGTTGCACTCTATGAAAACCGACGCAATCGGTTAAGAGAAAAGAGAATTATCATAACATCCAAATTTGTTCAACCGATCTTCCAAAATGTGATATTTGTTAAACATGTTTACGTAAATACTGTACATACTTTAAAACCTATATTTATAAAGAAGCTATGATTAAAAAACAAGAATTTTTGATTGTTTTCTCATTAATTATTTACTCGCCCTACGTAAAGTAAATAAAAATAGTGACTTTAAATATCAAACCAAAATTTATTGCCCTCGCCTTAATTAATTTTGAAGCAAATTAGGTACCTACATTGCTGAAACGCCCCAGTACAAGCAAGAAAATAATAGAAATGCAGCTTTTTCGTCTACATTTATTTGCATTCGACCGATTTATAATTATTTAATTAAAATATAAGTATTATGAATGCATTGCATGATTGATTTCATGCTAACGTTACTGTGTTATTCATGTTTACATTATGCACAGTGCACATTATAGTGATGAATGAAAATTTACTTGAAATCATTATACTCTTATATAGTAACACAGAGATTATATGAAACGCGAATTAATTAAGTGATCAATGAAATTAATTAAGTGATTAAGTGAATCGTTTAGCAACATTGAGTAATATAAATTGATAGAAAATTAGACTTAGATCAAAAGTGAATTCTTATTAAAGTGCAAAGAATGATGAAAATATTTGGTTGTAAAAGGTTAATCTAATACAAATTAAAACAAAAAGAATATTGAACAGTGCACTTTTTGAGAATTGTAAATTGAATTATCGAATTGAAAAGTAATTGTGTATAAAACGCGTGTGGCAGATTAAATTTAATTTCAGCTCCTGCGTATTTAGCCTGCCCAAATTAAGAAGTTTAGCATGATTTGTTTTTATTTTTCTGAAAATATAAAAAATGTTTATTACGATTACAAACCAAAATAAAATCAAACCTAACAAATTTTCTGACTGAATCTTCCAAAAAAAACTTGATTTATACCTGAAATTAATATTATAATATCTTTTTAGTACGTACGCAATTTTAAGTGAGCTTGGGATGTTTGGTCAAAAATTAAAATTTAATCTCGTTTACTTTGGGTTGCCTTCACGTTTTTTACATATATGTTCATATTTGAAACAATCATACATTGTTGCAAATTTAATAATGTTTGTTAATAATTAACATTGAACAAAATAATCGAACTCTCCCCCTTGACATATAACATTATAATTTCTTTATCTTTATTAGTCCTGTCTACTTATATAAAGTTGATCATACTACATCATGATTTATGGTATTTATTGAATTCGAATGTTCTAAAATCATCATCATAGCATGCAAAGATATTACAATCATATTTAGAGAATCACTTCAATAAATGATTCAATTATTCTGTTCATATTATCTAAGGTTCCTCCATATTATCTTCGGGCAGCTTCTTCTTCAGTCTTCTTGAAGTTGATGTCTCAAGAAGCTGAGAGACTATATGGTTTGAATGATGTCGTAGTTTTTGAAAATGTTTTATACAGTTGATTTGTATTATTTTGTTTATAAAATCAATATGAAGATCGTCGTGTAAAGTTTTGTTACTAACAAATCACGGAGCATCAGTAATCTGCCTCAATCTGATTGTAATATTGATCCGATAAATTTATATGTGTGTTTGCAAGTGTGCGTGTATGTGTGTGAGTGAATGACATAAGCCAAATAGCTCATAGAATAGTCATGTATTCTGATTGCTATTGAAAATAAAAAAATTAAATTAAAAAAATTAAAAAATAGCATGCAAAGATTTAGTTTCGGTTGTTAAAATCAAGATAATATACAGTAACATTTAAATTTTTGACCAAAGCACAATGAAAAGTTTGACAAAGTTTTTACACAAATTTAGATTGTTTATTTTTTTATTTAGATTACTTTGCAAAAATGCATAAAAATTGCGAGAAATAATATAAAAACTTATTTAGAACAAATAAACCAAAGTATCACGTTCACATTTTTTGTAGATCTAGTGGCGTACGTATTGCTCAATTCTGGATTTGCTATATTTACATATGTTCGCCGATTTAAAGACTGTCGAACCCCACAAGTATATCGTTATTGTTATCATAAGTTAGTCATGGTCAATATTATCTCTGCATGTTTTACACGAAAGACATTATCGACAAAACCTCTTTCCATCTGGTACATTCAACCAGACAACCAGAGTACCGGTGATGCATCCGCTCCGATCGAATATGCTAATTTCCTTAATAATCGACAGATGAGCCCGGCAATTCGTCCGGCAATTCGTCCGGCTCGTGACATCAGGAAAATTTCGTGGTCCGCGTCTCCGAGTGCTAGACGGCGGTTCGCACGGGTGTGCCGTTCGAGCGCACTCCAAGGGGATACGCGCTACGCCATTGGACGATGGACGCGATGACTGACGGTCACGCCCGGCGACTGCGATGCTCCTTACGAGATCTGATTCGACGACAAACCCGGAGTCGAAATATCAGGACCGTCTTCTGTTCGGATCAAATTCAATTTCTTTCGAAAAATTTTAATTGAAACTGCATACGTTTTGCATCTCAATTTCACCAATCTTCAGTAGATAATTAAAATATTTGAAAAAGAAAAAAAAACTAGCTTCAAACAAAATCATTAGCGGATATAGAGAGATTTGTTTATTCTTTTAATTTGTTTCAAAATGTTTTTCAATTTGTATATTTATTCTGTAGTCTTTAAGTGTTTCTTAAAGAGTTGTTGTAATGCCACAAAGAGTGGGGAGCAATGAAAAAATAATTCATAAAATGATTTGATTTCTGTATAATTTTCATCAATATTAAATGCTATAACACGTTGGTCAATATTTGGGCTTTTTCTATTTAACCCGAAACCCTTCGAGGTATGGGGTATAAATGTATGCATATAAATACCTGTACTTTATAATAACTGAGAGTCTGGCAAAAGTAATGAGAGAAGAAGCATGTAAATTAAATCAATATATATATATATATATATATATATATATATAAATAAATAGTAGTTTTTATTAACTTTCTTATGGTGACAGGATGGATAATTCTAACTTATAGTCCGCTAAATAATTAATTAATCAAAGTGATTTCCACCAACGTAGATGTGGTTTTTGTATACATCACTCAGCCAGTATTTTAGACATCCAGAGTACAAGTAAGGGAAATCAGAACTAATCACGAACGCC
Source organism: Ctenocephalides felis (assembly GCF_003426905.1). NCBI lineage: Eukaryota > Metazoa > Arthropoda > Insecta > Siphonaptera > Pulicidae > Ctenocephalides > Ctenocephalides felis. Next base: position 181,291,258 of record NW_020538040.1, on the reverse strand, counting down.
CTTGTATTGATCTAATCACAAACCTCAGCTGGTGTCTTTAAACCATTGAAATAGCCAAAAAACTTTTAAGATTTGAAGAAGAATGATCTTCAGCAGAAGCCTAAGGCAAACAAATGTGGCAATTGACCTCTCACATCGGATAGTTTCTCATCAAAAATTTTCACTAGGCGACTTGAAAATAAGGTCGAGCAGCATATAACTGATAATAAGAACTACTTGGTATTCACAAAAGGCAGAGGCACCATAGATGTAATTGGAATATTAACTAGTGGGGTGCATAGCATCGTGCCTTAAGGCAAATTGCTGGAACTTTCCGTATCGCAATTAAAAATCTTGGTACGAGACCCAAAAAAATTACACAAATTGTGTACACATTATTAAAATCTCTATAGAATATCTGATAATTTAATGTACAATTTGATGTCATGTCCAATAATCATTTTTGACCGCCAAATGACATTTTTTTAACTTATTTTTATTGAGAGTCGTTAACGGCTAGACCTGCCTTCCCAAAAGTTTGAACAGTTCTTCATCTTGTCAATACAAATAAAATGTTTTCTGAATTATTAAAACCGGACGCTCCGTTCTCTCAAAAACTTAAGTTACCGTTTTTGGCACTTTTTGCCTCATATCTTCGGAACGGCTTTCGCCAAAAACTAATCAGCACGTCTCCTTATCAATACAAATCGAATGTTTTTTGAATTATTCAAATCGACTTCTGAGGCATGCCAAAACATTCAGAAACCTTTGAAACGTGAAGATATATTCATTTTCGATTTTTTTGCGATTACTCTAACTTAAAAATAATTTCCAAAAGGTGCTAATAAAGTCATTTGAAGCAAAAAATGGAGAAAATAAGGTGGCAAATATGATGTTTTTATATCACAGACCCGCCTGGAAAAAAACACGAAAAAGAGTAATATATTGGAATATATATTTATATTTATTTATTATCAAAGACGTTTGAGAATATTAATTTACTTTCCTTTAGTACCGATTTCTAGAGAACAGATTAACGGATTAAAATAATACTAAAAAAAAAAACATTTCTATCCGTATGGACGACGAGAGAACGGATTAATTGATTTTATTTCATCAGAAAACATTAGAATCGTGTTGATAGTCGGGATTGTTTTTTAGTTCAAATACATTCGGAAAACTCTCCATTTATCAAATAACGGCAGTTTTATCAAGTTGGTTTTTAGTTTTTAAAATCGTTGCGGTAATTTTTGAGAAAACGTGAACAAAAAGTCAACTTTTTGCTCGCATACACATACGCACATACTTTTTTTCAATTTCGATGCCAAATGAATTGATAATAATTTTATGAATTGAGAAATCATAAAATGAGCAAATCGGATTTTCTGGCATAAACTTAAACATTTCCTTAGGGAAGTTGATTTGAAACATAAAATTGATGTGCACAGCACTGAATATCACTAGAAGCAGATGAATTATAGCATATTGAACTAAAATGATTCAATAAACAAGCAAATGATAACATTTTTTTCAATTCATTATTAATAGATCGTAAACTAATGTCCGTATTAGAATAGTCGTTTAGAGGCATTGCGTCAGGTGTAAGGCGGATTCTAAGGCAAAACATCTCGGCGTGCACCTGCCGCACTTGCGAGGACACTGAACTCGTGCAGGAACTCCACTCTGGCCTCTTGTCTATAAAACACCCCTAAAATATGATAATAAATACGACAATTCGACTTCAACACATGCCCCAACAGATTCTACCAAGGGGATGTTTAGAAAAAAGTTCGTTAATTTTATCCAAGAAATATTAGAAGAGACATCATATGGTAAGAAAATGTTTATTGGATTGTTAAAGTTAATTGCTAGTTTTCAAATTCAATTATCATTATTTTACTATATACGAGAAAAATTCTAAATGATTATCGGTGCCTGAGTTAATTCGCCAGATTCTGATTAGACAATTTTGATGTTAGAGATACATTACATTTCAACTTCATTTCATAACTCGATTGTAAGACTAAAACAATTTTCAGAACATCGCAGTATTTATAATTTGTCAATTATAATTCTAGATTGTCTCAATTAACACAATATAAATTCATTTTCGAGTTATGTAATGTATATTTTTTTGCAATTTCTTAATGAAAAATTATTCGAAGCGTGAAATTCGGGAAACCGTTATATCCATACTGTTCGCTCGCGCGATCTGAATTTTTATTGTAAAACGATGTGCCGTTTATTTACGGATTTACTTTACGGTTATTCATCATCATCATCATCATCATCATCACACAAACAATTATTATTACAGGGTATTTAATGATAAGCAAATGCATATGCGAATGACAACAAATTAATAGTACCTACATCATAGTAATGGAAAACTGTTGGAACTTATCGTTCCAAATAACAATTTCAAACTCAAAATGGTATCATGCATCTTGCCTCAAGGATAAATGCCATTTACACTGAGTTTGATTTCAAGCAACTTATCATCAAATAGACAGTATGCCAATATATGTACTTTCTTTTATTTTATTATGTATTTTAATTATATAATAAATATGTTGCGAAATGCTCATTAACAATTGTAATATCAAGTCAAATAAAAAATGTGTTAACTGAATTATTAACAAATTATAGGTTGGTTCACACTGAAATTGTTTAAAAACAATGACTTTAAATAATATATATATATATATATATACCATATTATATTATAGTATTATAGACGCGTGTGTTTGAATTATTAAATTCATGAAATATTTTATCATCTGCAAGAAAAGTTAGGCGAAAAATTGAGCAAATTTTTTTGAACCCGTAAAATTGAGACCACCTACAAACGAAATTATTTCCAATGACTTGACCGTTTTTCCAATTATAACTTTCACGGTACAGAACTGACAAATTAATTTTGCTCAAACCGTTAAATTTTGTAGCGTAATATATTTATTATTAACTTATCGAATGAGAAGTTTGTTTTAGCCAGAAAAGTTTGTTTTATCATTTGTCATTCTAAATAAAAAATTGAAATTGGAAAAAGTATGTGCGCCGATCTCGAAAACGGCTGAACTGATTTCAAACATTTAAAAGCCATTCGATGAAATTCAATGAATAGCAATTGTTGATTAGCAATTAAGTAGAAAATATTTCGACAAAGTTACCACAAAAAATCTGAACCGATATTAAAAATTCAAAATGACCGTTTTTTTACATTTGCCCTTTCCCTAAGCTGCAGAATTATCACTACCGCAAACAAACGATTTACACTTATTTGATATAACTTTTGAAATATGTAGCACAAACTTATTTATATCTTGTGCTTCTATTTTATAAAATTTCATTATGTCGGCTTGTGTAATTAATATAACACAAGTAGATGTTGTGCTATGATTAGTACTTTTTTATAATCGTACGATAACAATAAGGTTTCGAGTCAGGTGTTTTAATGGGATGTCCTATTAAATAATCTGGCTCATAGAAAATTAAGAGTACATTGTTACGCGTCGTGATCAGCTTTCTTTTCACTTTACTAGCAAAAGTACCTGGACAATATACAAAGAAATTACGAAAACGGAAAAAATATGGAAAAATATCATTACGTTAATTATTGTCACAAGTGAATTATTTGATTAGAATTAACTGAGATTGATTTGTTCAACTGTAGAAATACACATATAAATATTTTTGTAAGACGAAATGTTTTATCAGATATTCGTCCAATGAGAAATGAGATTTATCAACTATTGAAATTGTGCCCTGAAGAGGGCCGGCGCAATGTTTATTGTAAAAGTTAGTAATTACAGTGAACACAAACACTCTAATTTCCTCGAACAACCAGATATACTTTAATATTAAATAAAACCTTTTGGAAAACTTATTGGTTTAGTTTCTAATGGTATTTTTAACTTCCCATAGGGTAAGTTATAGTAATCGCAAAAAATCCACTAAAAAGTGAAAAAAAGGCATTTGGCGGTCAGAAATGATCATTAAGCATATGCACATCAAATTATCAGATATTTTATAGATTAAATATAGATTAATTATATGTATAAATTTTGTTTACATTTTTATGGGTTTCGTACCAATGTTTAGACGTTATACTGCGACACGGCGCTTACGCGCTTTGATATTTTGTCTTCAAAACAGCAACGCAGCGTGATTGTAGAAAAGTAATGAAAACTTAATTGTGATGAAAAACCTACATATTAATTTTGATTTATAAGGCTGAATAATACTAACTAGTAAAGTAAATTACTATGAGAACGTAACATATTACTTCGTCCCTTAACGAGTAGTAATAAGTTTGTTCTTCGATGCGCACAGCCTTCGTTCTATAATTTTATATTATATTTCCTGGCATTATTTGAGTTTTCATTCATAGTGTGTCGATTAGCTAGAAAAAAAATACTATTATATTTTGTGTTTTAATACGACTTACAGAAAAAATTCAGCGTACAACTCATTTAGTCATTGTACGAAAGAAGCGGAGTTAATGCGCCGGATACATGAGTCAGGGGACCGTGACGTTATGAAAAATCATTTTGACACTTTACACGACCGAAATCTCGAAACTAATAAACTATATCTTTATTATAATGATCCGACCTAAAATACAGGAATTGATTAATTTGTGAAGTAACAAACATATATAATTATATTTTATTATTATCTTCCCGAAGGGTATGTATAACATATATTGCCAGAAGTTTTGCCGATTTGCCAATGTTATGTTCTCTCGACGTTTCAAGTCACTCTGAATCGTTTGGCACAAATATTGAAAAAAGTATGTGAGCTAAAATTTAAACTTTCGTCGTTTTCTAAAAAACGGCTGCACCGATTTCAAATATTTGAAAGCCATTTGCTGAAAATCGACGAGGACTAGCGTTGACTAGTCGCGTGGACAACAATCGGCCGAGCCGTTTCTTTATTAGCGAAAGAGTCAACTTTCAGTAGCAGTTTTTAGTCAACTTTTCTATGAAAAATTCTGATTTTGAAAATTCAAAAAGTAATCGAAAGATATCAATTGTTGAAACGAAGAACCGTGCTGATTAGGTTATGGCAAAGGTATGCCTGACTATCTCTTCTTAATTAATTACTGAAAAAATAAAACTTTGAATCGAATAAAAATACATTTTTTTAATCTAAAGAGAAATAGTGATTTAGTAAAATAAAAAATTTAAAATTTATCAAATTTGTTATCATTGTGATGGAGTTACAGTTTTACGTAAGTGAGATTTTTCCATGATCAGTAACAGTAGCAGATCAGCAATAGAGCAACAACGCAACACTGCGAAGGTATCAAGCCAAAGACAAAGCCGAAGCCGAAGGAGGAATCATGTGGCACGCGCTGATAGTGCGTTCCGGTCGCGTGCCGCTCTTTACGAATCTCAAACAGACGAAAGAAACAACTCGCACGGCCGACAGGCAGAATACTCACTCATCTAAAAGACTATTCAACGAAATTTCTGCGGAATCATAAGAAAATATTACATTTTGTTCAATATAATATCATAAATAGTCACTCAAAATATTTAATCATTCTTTGGAAGCAGGAACTGATTTTCTATGACTTTAGACATGCTTTTCCAAAAAGACCCCTCAATTGATTTTATTAAGCTAATATATATCAAAGTACATGGTTGGAGGTTCAATAGAACATGCAAAATAACAGAAAAAATACTAAAACTTACACTAAGGGTAGTAAAAAAATACATTTTTTTATTAGAATTTCATAAATAGTTAAATATTATTTGAGAGACCATGAGGTGATTTTCCGTGGTTTTGAAAAGAATCATTCAATAAGATCCCTTAATTGTCCATTACACTTTGTAATATCAAATAGGATAGGTAACCAACAAAAATATGTGTATAATAGAACAAAAGAGATATCAAACTCTCTTTCATCAATAATTATATTTACACATGCCAATAAATAAATTTAGATATCAAACAATTAAATAGCAAATTTAATTATGTACAATACACTAAATTTTATGCGCAATAATAATATTAATAATGCAAAATCCTAATGCAAAAAATCCCTAAGTTAAAAATTTAATATTCAAACTAAGAAAGCAGTACACAACAAAAATTTATAAATGTATATTACATTATGTTTCATATCACATACGACTAAGAGTGGTATAAAAATTATTTAATGTATTAAAAAAACTTGTTTATAATGCAAAATTGTAGAAGAGTTTGTTGAAATAAAATTTAAGCTTTCCCATAACCACAAAAATCATAATCAAATAAAATTCAGTGGAACAATTTCATCGACTGATGACTTTCTGAGTAGAGGTTTGTGGTAGGAGAGTAAAAATTTAAAACTGTATTGGTTTTTCTTAGTTTCAGTCTAATTGAAGAATTTGGTCAAAAAATTAAAGAAGAATTTTTAAGGTGGATAAACCTTACCACTAGGAAAATAAGATGATTAGCTTGAAAAATATATTTCAATTTATATATACTTTTATCTTAACATGAAATTAAGTCTTGCTGTGGATCAGTGATACTTTCAACCACAAGGTTCCCAAATTGATTACCACCTGATAAGCTTGATATCAAGTAGTTTTAAAAAATATAGATTTTAATATAACAATTGTATTCTGAGTGGATAAATAGATATTAATTTGGAAATATAAACAAACAACACTATTTTATTTTATTAAAATCTATTAATTTAGAAATATGAACAAACAACACTTTTTTGCACTAATTTATTAAATAATAATTTTCACAAACGTTTCGAGACTAGGTTTGTTTCATCATCAGTGTGTTATAATTTAAAATTTATTTTTTCCATATTTTAAATTTTAAATTATAACCTAGTCTCGAAACGTTTGTGAAAATTATTATTTAATAAATTAGTGCAAAAAAGTGTTGTTTGTTCATATTTCTAAATTAATAGATTTTAATATACAACCAAGTAAAAATAGCACTTGCTTAAAAATTGCTGCATCAAACTCAAATTATATAATCAGCATTAAATAAATTCTAATTAATCAAATATAGATAGGCCATCTCTTGGTTTGCTTTCTAAAACGCAATGTTTTAAAGAGCATGTTCAATACAATATCAAATAGTGCTGTAAGTTATGATAAAAAGTAGAAGAATTCATAATACGATTTTGATAAACAGTTTTAGAGTCGCTGAACTAGTACGAAAGCGAGAAATCACGATGCTACTGTATCGTTAAACAACAAATACACCCGCACCGGCTGTAGGTACAGTAAAGTAGGTAGTAGGTAGTAGGTAGTAGGTAGTAGGTAGTAGGTATTGTACAGCAAAGGAAAACCAAGACAGGTTGAAAACGCACAGGACCATGTCGATCGCGTACGTCGACCGCTCACCATTTCTGATATTTATTATTTGTTATATTTTTATAAAATTAGTTGTATCTGTTACATCACCTGCAGATGCTTATGACGATTAAATTACGACTGAGAGCGAGACAGGAAAGGAATTGATTTTATAACACGGCGGATAATACAAGAAATGGTTTAAAACAATTCCAATTATTAAAATATCGTAAAATTTATTGATTGCAATAATTCACCAAAAAGTATTTTAATTCAACATGATATACGTTTTTAGAGATATAAGTTATAAATGAAATTCTCAAACGGGCGAAAAATGTTGTAGAGAAAAGGACCTAAACATTTCATTCCTGAGCTTTCAAAGAATTAAAAGATTTTGTCTACATGAGTGATTCTAGTCCAAACTTCATTTTAATACTTCTATTCCTTGATACGAATATTTGGATTCTAAAGCTTTCGCGTTGAGCTAAATGATCGATTTTAAGCGAGTTTCAATTTTTTGCAATTGTGGCTGGGAGAATGATGTATATATATATATATATATATATATATATATATATATAACTAAATAGCTTAACTACTAACCTTAAGTAACTCCTTTATTTTTCCATATCTTGCAATAATCACAATAAGCTTGCCCAGCGACAATCATTATCATCACCTATATATATATATATATATATATATATATATATATATATATATATATATAACTAAATAGCTTAACTACTAACCTTAAGTAACTCCTTTATTTTTCCATATCTTGCAATAATCACAATAAGCTTGCCCAGCGACAATCATTATCATCACCATGCAACCAAAAAGCAGCCAAATTCATTACATCAAATAATTGTATCAAATAACCTAAAAACAAAATCACTCATCATATCTTGAAATCATCACACATTAAAATTCAAAATTTCAAATTTTGTACACCAATCAACTTATTTTTTTAAACATCTTCAAATATTTTGATTTGTTTCTACTTCAATAGAAGAGTGAGCTGCACTGTTTTTGATTAAGTGAATATTTTAGTATTAGTATAAATTGATACTAAATAGTACAACCGTGTCAGACCTATATTGCCAATTTGGTCTTGCTAGTTGAAGAGAAGTCTGAGCGTTTTCAAACGCAAGCCATTCTATATTCAAAATTAAATTTTAAGCAAAAAAAACTAAGAGAAATTGGCCAAAGAACCTGAATTAGATTAGTAAATTACTCAATAAAGTGACTACTATTAAACTTGAACAATTTTTAACCCAGTATGTATAGGATACTATTTTTCTTGTTTGTTGTTTGTGGATAAATGAACAAAAAAGCTCCTTTATATAAATTCTCAGGACATATAATGATTAGGAAGCTTAAGTGTGTAAGTTGTTTCTAAAACATTATGAAAATAGCTTCGCGACGAAGAAAAACTCGTCGCTCCTCCGGAAAAGTGGTCATCGGTGTCGCAACGCAGCGCCGTCGCGAATTGTCAGGAAGCGTTGCCGTCAATCAGCACTTAACCACCCACTCGAACAGGTTACGTGCCGAGCGTGAAAAACACGGAAGCAATGTGGTAACGGGCTGCAACGATTAAAATATATGCGCATACGCGATCTACTGAGCTACGGCACATGATATATATAAATAAACATGAATATAAATAAAATACAGGTGCATCGAATTATGTGCTTATGCAACCGGCTACCAGGTATTTCGATCAATTGCAGAATTTTAGAAAATGGCAAATGAAATCCAGTGCACGAAGCGAAGGGATACTCTATGGAAACGGTAAAGGAAACTGATAGATGTTTGAAATGGAAACGCAGCTTTAATGCAGTTCGTAATAAAATTATTTTAATAAATACTTAGTAGCTGCATAATGTTCGCTTTTGAATTTTTTTATATTCATTTAATTCATAATGTAATTCGTTAATAAATTTGACTTTAACACTATTCCTACCGGGACCGGTCAAATGACCGTTTTTGATTTTTCGATTAGTTTTTTTCATATCAAACGTAATTGAATCGTCATCAAACTTTATGACTTTTCCTAATATGTGAGTATGATACGTTTTTCAATGTTAATTTGTTTTTTCAATTTTTATTTTTGGAAATAAAATTGTATACTGCCTTACCTACCGCGACCGGTCATTTGACCGGTAGTACGAAAGACGATGATCGGACGGCAGTTTTTTGTAGTAATTGTTAAGAATACGATCAAACTTACAAGAAAATGTAAATTCGGAAGAATTTAGAGTGGTAAAAACTGCCTTCTGCAAATTTATATGCATTTTTTCCAATTTTGTATGCACGCTGCGCATATGAGGTAAGGCATATAAATATTGCACTTCTACGGTATAAAAAGTGGGTTTTCTAATTTTTGCTCAATGTTTATGTGTAGACGGATTTTTACGAAGGAATCCAAACAACAAATTGATAGGTTTTGTTTTGAATCGAAAGGTTGGTTCAACTACATTCACAGCAATCAAAACTGTTGTAAAAGATAACGTATTACTATCGACAAACATATATTTTCAATAAAGGTAAGGTGTAAAATTATTCAACACATGTTCAATAATATTTAGGAAAACATAGTATAAAATTTTAGTAAATGTTCAATATATGGTGTAACTAAGTAAACGTTCAATGTATGGTGTTCAACTAAGTACAAGTTCAATATAATGGGGTGTAAATTTTGATAACCATCCTGTATACGTAGAAAACTGAGAATTTCTTTGAAGATATATAACCAATGAAACCGTATTATCAAAATCGCTAGTACGATGTAAAAAATTTAAACGTTTTTACCATCCTACTTATACCTAAACTTTTAGTAAAAAAAAACTGTGGTAGGTATAATTGAAGCAATATAACAGCTACAAATACTGGTAGAACTAAAAATCAAGGACTCAAATAATATTTACAATTTTGGAAGCTAAGAAAGAAGTTTCTAATTTTCACTTACATACACATATGTTGAACAAATTACACTAATACGGGAGTCAATTCAATTGGAATTAGCGTCGTGTTTGGTGTAGATGTCATTCATAAAGTAGTCAAAAATCATTAGTAAAATATGAATTTTAGAGATAATTTATCAAAAATTTACATTATTTTGTATTTATTCAGGATAAATCCATTGTTTTTACATAAAGAAATTACGGGAAGACGCTGTACAAGGCAGGAATTTTCTATTCCAATTAACTTGCCGTATAGTTCCAACAAGAATTCAGAAAAAAATCAACTAAGTACAAGTACAAAACATATTTCCTAAGAGAAAATATTCCAGATAATGTTTTAGAAAGATGATAGGGCGAACAAAATGAGCCAAAAACGTAAAAAATGCGTGTGCAGAAAATACACTCTAAGAAAAAAAAATCGTAAAAAATTGGATAAAACAGAATGAAATGTATATTTTGCATTCTAAAATAAAAGAAATATTTTGTATTTGTATTTATAAACTCTTAAACTAGCATTAACACTTCATTAAATACTGAAAAATATAGATTTTGTATGACCGGTCAATTGACCGGTCGCGGTAGGAATAGTAAACATGAAATGTCGGTAGGAATAGTGTTAATGATAACGCGAGTGTTATCCGCAAATAAAATGAAATCACAAATACTTGTACAAAAGGTTTACAAGGTTTGATACAAGAGGTTAATGTATATATAATAATAAAGTAGACCTTAAATCAACTAAATGTACTCGTAAACTTGTCTCTTTTTGTCTCAATGTTCTAATTTGCCAATAACTACTAATAACCTTAATATGTCTAATTTGACAATGAATGCTGATATCATTCCCCAAAATATTTCATTTCGAATAATACAAAAAATTATTTAATTAAATATTTATTACGGACCACATGATATCTAGCAGTCGTGATTCTCATTTATACTTGAAACTACAGATGTTTCAAAGTGAAAAAGCCCTTCCGTGGTATTGCCGCTTCTCGGGTAGTTTTTTTTTGCATATCTGTTTATACGAAACTATCAGCGTTACTTCGTCTCCTGATTTGCTAAATGACAAATCGATTAAAAACAAAGGAATCGAGCGGCCGTGCGGCTTCGTCCCGATCCGATTTCTGCACCTTGCACCTCGTTCAGTTCGAGCCGGTGAAAAGCAAATGATCGCAACTTTATCGGATTGAAAGCTTCGTACTTTATACTCGGAGAACAAACTGAACAAACTGAACAAACGCTCAGTTGCAGGCGTCGATAAGTCATAGGAATGCGTTTGCTATTTATTTTTCTGCCGCATTCACACCCAATCCATAAATCCGATTTGTTGCGTCGGAATCGACGGATTCAGCGATCTAGGAACAACTGGCAATGTATTTCTACTAGCAAAAAAATAATAGCAGAGGGAATATGTAAATAAACATATTTTATATAATTTTGAATTTGACGTTCCCATTTTTATTACCAGTCTAATAATTAGATGGGTAGGAGCTATAAGTCAAAACTTTTAAAAAATTAATATTGCTATATAATTAAACTAAGCATTGTACCAATTTCTATTTTAAATGCGTAGTAAAAGGAAAAAATATCGATCTAGTAGGTTTTGATAACAATTCATTTCTAATTTATTGTCTAAAATACGAATATATTTAATGTTTGAAAATATGTTCATGATCTCTAACTCTACTGTGCAGTTAATTGCAATTTAACAAAATCTAGGTGAACTATAAGTTATTGATATAAAAGTTATATTTCGCGACCGTTTTAAGGGCAACAAAAATGAGTTTTCCTTTTTAATTGTAATATATTTATTTTTAATTATATTTACATTTTTTCAGCAATGACCCGAAAGGACATTTTCACGTGAAATTATATTTAGGTACTATTTCTTGATGTTAAGCGTGAATGGAACTTGTAACCTTATAGTTGAAAGGCCAAAGCTCTTGCTACTAAACCACGGCAATCCCGACTGTCGTAATTAAAATTCAGAAAGTATATGCATTATTATTGCATATCATGTTTTTTTCCAAAACTGACATATTTTAGCTCGAATGTTTTTACTGTACTGAATACATATAAAATATAAACTATAAAACATTACAAAAGGCACTTCAACGATTATATAATTAATTTATTCTTGCCCGTGCTTTATGTTAAAACATTAATCGTAAAACTCTGCTAATAGCACGCGTTGTTATTTGATTAACTGTAAATATTAATTATGATGGTGCTTTATAAATTACAAATTCATTAATATTTATAATAACACAGTAAAACTATATACGTAGGAGGTTCTTTATGTTATAAACTTGATATGAAAATCATAAATTATAATTAAATTCTAAAAATGCCTGATAGCATTAAAATTTAGTTTTAATTAGTCGCTCCGTATCAAGATCGTAAATTCGATTCGTGAATTGCATTTACATTTTAAAGAATAGCCGAATTAAACGCGAGCGGATTAATTTATATGGTATATAATATAAACTACATTTTGCCTGGAGGCAAGTTGCATGAAATTTCAAATTTTGACGCAGCCTTTAGTTTTAATGAATTTTTATAATTAAACCACATTTTGCAGCAAGATATTTTAGGATGCCCGTCCAGGCCATAAATCCTACGATCGTAATCACTAGGTTTAAATTTTTAGTGTAACCATCAGTCTAATTTTGTATACGTAATAAATGATATATATATATATATATATATATATATATATATAAATTAAAATATATATGTATATATCAAATGTAAGAATAAATGTAGAGCAATATCACCTATGCATATACCTGCACTAACTTATTGTTAGTTACAAAAGCTGATTACTGAGGTCAGATAAATTCTGGAAAATCCAATTAAAGTTCTCAAGTAATTAACTCTAGGTATCATGGTTTAGTCAAATGTTTATCTTAATGCAATTTTAAGGTCCGCGTAACCCACAGTTAACATTCCGTGAACTCATACACGACGAACGAGATTATTATTAATTGTATTAGATATATTATATCGAAATAGCTATGGAGTAATAATTGGAGAATGGAATAGATTTATTCGTATTTTTCAATGAAGTGAAATTTTCATTATTCGTTATAAATCTTACTCATTTATAATAAGGAGCAACAAATAAATGAATAAAAATAGTGCACCAAAACCATTTGCATTTTTAACGTTATACATAGATAATTAATAAAATTTCGTTTTTTAACTACTTTGGTTACTGATTACAAATTAAGTATTAACCCTTATCGGTCGTAAGTCACCTGTGATGTGACAACAATCAAACCAAACATAATTTAAAAGAATATGAAAACAATAAAATTTTCGATCGAGATGATAGCAAAGAAAAATTCAAAAGTATCTAATACTTTTTTTTTAATTAAAAGAGATTTCGTATATTTACCGAGAAATCAAGCATGAAAAGCTAGCGACCGATAAGGGATAATATCAAAAAATAATTTTTTTAACTCGAAATATAAAAGATGATATGCGTACGAGAACACAAGTACAACCGCATGTCCAATTCGACTTCAGTAATAAATAATAAATAAATCGGATAGATTCCGATTCCGAAGTCGGCGGCGCATACGCACCATCTAATAACTAACGTCGGGCAACGTAATAATTATAGTTATCGAAATCCTCCACAAACGCAACCAGAACAAGCTTAATAAGCGAATTACATTGGAATATTATCTAGTATTAATCTTGACAAGTATTACCGAAGTAGTTACATGTGTACACGTCGAGCTCACATAAACGGATCGTAGAGAACTCCCAGGACCGAGAAATGATCGGCGGGTTCTGGACAGGGACGCACTCGAATAAGGAAAAGCGCCATTGAAATGTACTCATCAATAAATATAAAGTGTGACGAGAAACTAATGCTTCATTCGTAAGAACAATCGACAAATACATTAGTAACTTTTAAGAAATTTTTGTAAATTGAATGGCAACGACGAACATATATCAGGCAGTAGTGATATCCATTTTCACTTAAAAATACATTTTAATATAAGTATTTATAAATAGATTTATAGAATTTTTCATATTATAATTCTTAATATATACCTTCAGAAGCAGAAAAATTCTGAAATGAAAAAATAACAAATATGAATAGGACAACAGTTGGATTTACTTCTAGAAAGCAAAGTGGTTGAGGAGAAGTTTTATCAGAATAGCTCATAAAAGTGTTTAAACTCTTAAGTTCTTATTGCTATCAAAAAATCAATAAAAAATGATTTGTAAAAGCAAGAAAAATGTTTAAAATAATTTTCAAAATTCAAATCAAGCCCTTCGCAATTTTTGGTTTTATGAGCCATTTCTAGAACATTTTCCGCAGTAACCATGCTCAAAAATGAGTTGTCAACTAGCAGAATCTGTCATTTTTTTCTTCAAATATATTACTTTCAGATTCCGAGTAATCTGATTAATTTTCGCTCAGTGTTGATAAACAACTCCCTAAACTTTTATAAGCCTATAAAAGGTGGTTTTACAAAAACAAAATGTATACACATCCTTTAATCGATTGTTGTTAAATTTTTCGTGATACTTCTACACACTGACTAAAATATGTTTGATGAGATGTTTAGGAGAAACACTTTGTGAAATCGAGCTATAGTCATTACAAAATAGAATGTTATTATGAAAGTGTTATAGGTCTATTCTCTGAAATCAAAGTATGTGCATTTCTAGATACACTTCTAGCATATTTTCCATTTTTCATTTTGGCCCTGGTTTCTCAATTTTTATATCGTTCCCGCCGAAGGTGTGAGATCGGGGCCGAACCCGCGACTTTTGAATCGCAATAAAAACATATCCATGGGCAAGCACGAGACAACTGGGAGTCGTTCAGACTGTGAGCTGTCCCCGACTGAAATGCATAAATTCAAATCACATTCTAAGCGGACACGAACCGCGAACAGTGTATGTGTACATAATTCATGATTCTGAAATCTGTACTTGAGGATCTTTCGTTGAAATAATGGATAAGGTACCGAAGAATGAGCCAGCCAAGTACAAAGTACGATTCGATTTTGTTCGCGAACAACGTGCTAAAGGGAAGCAACGACTCACCGAAAGGAGAGGAATTAACGTTGAGATAACAGCGTCAAGACGGTTAAACTGGGCTGAGGGAATGACACTAATTTAAGAATATTATGGAAACTGTCGAAAAATTCGACACCATATTAAATAATATTAAACTAACGGTCTTGCTACGGTCAAAACCATCTCTACGAAGTTGTAATATGACATTTGATCTGAATAAATTACATATAATTTATTAAAGATGCAAATTTAAGTTGTCTACATATTTTATTAGAATAGAGTTAATGAATCTATAAAATCCAGAAAGTTAAAATAACTACAATTCGATAACACTGAAATCGTTAACATTATTCAGTATTATTTTCAACAGTATTTGTTTACTAAACTACTATTTTATTCTTAAATAAAACTAACGCGTTTTATTTTAATAGTAGTAATCATAATATTTTTACAATATGTACAAGCTAATCATATGTCACGGATTTTCACCTTATGTCCCAGATTTTACTAATATTTGTCTCGGAATCAGATTTCTTGTCTCAGATTATGCTGCATTGTCATATACGTTCTTATTTTAAACGTTCATCTTAAATTTTTTGCAAATTTTGAATTGAAAATTTTGTGGAATGGTAAAATCAAAATACGCGGTATGCTAGTATTTTAAGTTAATAATCGTAAACTTCAAATTTAAAATTTTAGTAGAGTTCTTTTTCTGCCTTGATTTGAAATAGCCACATTAAAAGCAATATTATTTACTACAATTAATTGTAAAGAAAATGGTACACATTTTTTACAGTGCTTAGATGAAAAATATGATTCATAGATAAAAAAAATAGGAAAAGCTATAAAAAATTAAATCATTTAAAAAGCAGATTTTAATAACATTCTTAATTAGTATTTAGTATGTATGATTTGAAATAGATAAAGTAGTTATAAAAAATCATATTTCAAGAAAATTTGCTGAACAAACTACAGCTTGAAAGTGAAATTTCGATATAGTTTACTTTGCATATATTTGAAACTCAACTTACAAATATCTCAGGTTTATCATGTATTGAATTTAATAAAACATTTTAAAATTACAGAGTTGGTAATCAAAACGAACGCCTTAAGACAAAGTTTCTTGAAATAATCCATAGAACTAGAATTAGAAAAAGCCCCTATAAATAGAGAAAAAAAAATTAGAGCAAGTATTATCATTTGCTTTGGTACGTGAAAAACAATTTTCAGTTCGAATTTAATATACTTTTAAATATATTGAATAATTTGAAAAAAAAACTTAACGAAATAAATGTTTTTATTAAAATTTAAGCCAAAATTAGTAATAACAATAGGTGATAATCAATAAACTCTGTTTCAAATTAGAGTCAGTGAAACGAGACCTAACCAGCCAAGCTACCGTGTATGTTTTGGCAAACTTTTACCCATCGGTCAATGGTCGTTATTGATCCCTTCGATTTCGGGCATAAAGATCAATAATGCAATACGTGATCCGAAGAATTCGAATCGATGAACACACAACGGCGACCGCAAAGACAATCTAAAACATCATCAAAGAAACTCATTTCTTTATTTCTCGCGGGCCGCCCGTCTGTCCTCCAATTGGTCTGTTCTTGTTATTTTCATTACGATCATTATTGTTATTATACGTACATGTGAGTTATCGGCAGGAGAGAACATGTGAGAACGACCGGAGAATAATGCATTTATCGAAAATGCAAACGGGAAATGAAAAAATCGAAATTGTATAAGACGATATGTCTGTAAATATTCGATGAAGTTTTGTCCCGTAAATTCATAAAATAAACTCAATCTTAATTTCAGAAATTAGTAAAAGAATGTATTGTATGTCATTTTAATATTACGATTGTTTTACTTATATCACTTTTTTTTCGAATGATTGAGTAATAAAGTTTTTTACAACACTTTTATTAGGATAAAATTATTGAAAATTAAATATATTTGAAATCATTATAGTCATTTTTGATAAAACAGTCAATATTTGGCTCACACAGTTTAACTCACATAGAATCCAATTTTGGTATCAAGCAATTCAGAATGAATTTAAAAGTCGAGAACAAATAAAATTAGCAAATTAGATTTTGTTGTGACAATTAGGCAAGTTAACAAAGTAACACACATCTGCAATTTGCCACTCACAACTAGGTTTTTGATAATTTGCAGACAAATTGCGATACGTTTTTTGCAAAAAACGCAATGAAAAAAAAGCGGATCACTATGCGAATATGCATATCGGTCAACGCACACATCGATGCTCCGGCCGGTCACCGGCTCAGAATCTCCGGCTCTCCGGCCCGAGTGTCGGTGTCGGTGTTGGGAGCGGGCGGGTCCCTATCTCATTATTGATCTGATGAGATGCTTTTTCGGTTTCGGCCGGGGCGGCAAAGGGGCCAAGAAGAGGCGCAGGAAACATGCTTAACATTGCAATACCAGATGACCCCGATGATAACTCCGACACCTTAGAACGCGAATGAACCTACCTTCTTACTATAATACATGACCGGCGTTCGACGTTTTTATAAGCACGTGTAAAACAGTTCATAAAAACAATTTTCTATTGGAAAATCGTCATAATAATGTAATTGAAAAGTTATTATCATCAAGTGTTAAACGTTCTTCATATCTTTTTCTTCTTGACTGTAAACATTTTATTTTGTATTTTTTATTGAAACCAAGCACAATAAGAATATTACAGAAACCATAAAAGTTAATCTCAAAATGTTAAATTATTTATTCTTGCCTATTTTATAAGGTTGAATGGAATATTTGTAATTTAGAGTTGAACATACGCGAAATTCAAATATTCATATATAATAGTAATAAATCTGGTAAATTACCAATTTTCTCAACTAATATTTAACTTTAATTATTACAATACAAACTTAAGTTTGTTATAAATATTGTGTAGTGTAAATACATATATAATATTGGGGAGTATCACATTGGGCAGTTCATGCGACTTACCTCAAGGCATAATGCCACTTATACGACTTTAGATTAAAACTAAGATAAGTCGCTAAGCATTTTAGCAAGGCCAATATAGAAAAGGTATATCAAGTTCAACAAAGTGTGATCATATATTATAAGACGAATATACTCTCCAGACCATCAATTCTAGTATAAAAATAAAATGAGTATTGATATAATCCTGGGCCATCAATTTATAATAGTTTCGTCGTTGTTCGTCATCGTCTACGTCCGATTATGAGCTGACGTGGTGTGTGAACGTGTGACTCGTATGTCATGACAAGATACTTCGTCTGATATATAATAGACGTGTTAATGTCAACGGATCGCGATGATCTGCGATAGAGATCATTCCATAAGTTCCGATTACCAAGCACAACTCTGGCAATTGTTTCCTATTCTCCTATTCCCCGATATCGTGTACTCCTTTCAATTTCCCATTGTCTCGATCAATCGAAAATTTGTCTCGATTTGATCAGGACCTGTGTGAGCCCTGTGAGTGAGCCGCCTAGATGGGTTTTGTTCGGCGGTCGCACAATGGAAATGAGAATTGAAATCATGCAATGAGGTACCCATTCGAATAATCGTTACCAATGATCTCGTTCGGGCAATTATTTTATAACAAGAATTTATGAAACATATCGATATGAGGAGTATAATACATACATGCATACATACAAACATATATAAATATATATCGGATTTTCTAGCAAAAGTATGAATGCGTCGTATGTGAGCCAAAATTAGATCCTTTGTCAATGTTTTCACAAAAATTAAAACCATTTTGAGCGACGATCGGCCAAGACGATTTCTATAATTAGTTGATAAGTGCAAAAAAATTCAACGTTTTTTTTTAAATCTGAACCGATTACTAAAGTTTAAAACTGTGGTAAAAACATCACAGTTGGAAATCGTGCAGATTAGATTTTGGTAAAGATTTTGTCTAAATAGTCATTTTTCAATTCATACTGATTAAGTCTAATTGTTTTACGTACATCGGGAAGGTAAAGCAACTTGCCTTCAGTCAAAACCCCACTTACACTTAGTTATTTGTACCTAATCGTTAGTGTATTTTCACTAACTGTCAGCGATCGTCAATCGAACGAGAACAAAAGCTCCGTGAATGTGTAACACTTACGGGACTTTTTTCCGAAATGCATTCTTCTCGCCATCAATGAACAAATCGAATCGGCTTCGCACTGACGTGATACCTGGATAGTGGATATCATGGATATACCTGTCCGAGCTATGCGGTTTAACAGAAAAATAATTTCATGCCATGTATTGTATATTGTGGCTCTCTGAATAGAGATGGGCATAATATTTCAAATATCATTGTCGAAATCGATACACTGAGATTCGAATGAGCTAATCCAAAATAATTTATTCTGGGTTTCCCCGTTGCTTGTTTTACAGAAATTTTCTTTGTTTCAAATGGAACGATACTGTGAGATTTGATTCAAAAGTTTCTAGTTCGATGCACGCCTCCGACAGCCTAATGCCAAGCACCTGTGATATCGGTTTTTACTTCGGAATATAGATAGTAATTTGTTTCCAAGTGAAATTTGCTCTTACTGGCATTGCTCCATCAAAATACAAAATCATCAGTATTACATATATTGTAATAATAAAATCATAATTTATTTATATTTTGCCATTACAACTATGTTTCCTAAGTGTATCTGGATTGTTTTTTAACGTTGAGGTATCGTATTGTTAACTTTTAAAATAAAATATTAAATTAAAAAATGTTGAGAAGTTGTAATATTCATGTTAATTAAAACATTATAAAAAGTGTTTCATAAAAATTTTGCAAAAATTCAAACTTTATTTAAGATGTATTATCAACAATATAGTTATCAGAATTTAGTTTTTTTTTTTTTTGAAAATCTATTAATTAACCTTATTGGTAATATTTTAAAATAGTTAATAGGTACACTTCCCAAACTTTCTATAAAAAATACTATTATAGCGAGACCTTTTATTTCGACTTATTGAATTGAGCCATGGGGCTCGCACTTAAGAAAGCACAAAAGAAAATATAATAAACTCAAAATGAAGACTATATAAATAACAAATAAAGGATGTAACATGAAAGTATAATAAAACAGCCTGGAAACACATCTTAATTCAACTATAAAAGACATCCTATCTCTTATATACAACTTAATTAAATAACCTACCCACAAAATAAAATCAATGAATAAATCTAATATAATTCAATAAAATGTATTATTATTTATTAGAAGTAATAATAAATATCGTTGCTGTCACTTTAGAGTTCTTAAGTGAATTCATAACTTATATGTTTTTATTTAGAATAATATTAAATAGAGAAATAGTAGGTGTAAGTGGCATTTTTTCTTAAGGCAAGTTGTACGAGTTTTCCTATATGTGTAAATATTCTTAATTAATTATATTTGACAAATATAACTTGTGTTCTCTAAAATTCTAATGTTTGATAAGAAAAAAAATCAAACCCTTAGTCAAATATTAGAGATTTTTTTAGAGTAGGTATATGAATTAATTTTACTTAAAAAAATTACCTGCGAAATTCTGTAAAATTCGTTACAGATCACGGTATATTGAAATATAATTTATATTTATTTGCCATCTCTGCCAGGAAACGAAATAGATCTTTGGGTAAAATTTAATTTATGTTATAACTTTATTGCGTTCGGAGTTTTCATATATAATTTAAAAAGTTGGGAAAAAATAATGCATAATTAAAAATAATAGGAGTTTCTAGGTGTTCTATAGAGTACAATTTTTATATTATGATTTTAACTAGGTGCATAAAAAGTAGTAAAAATCAAATACTTTATATTTTAATTATTAAAACATAGTATGAAATAAAAAGAGGATAATTGTAAATACTCATATTATTTCGACATAATCGATGATGTTACTTATCGAATGGCTACTGAAAGAACGTCGAACGGACAGTCATCCTGAGTCACTCCGTAATATGCGGTGAGTGTTATATAATAAATTAGCTATTTGAAACAAACGCAAGAAAATGTAGGTATCCCTCAATCAGAATATATTTTCAATGTGGTTTAGAAAATAGTCAGATGATAGTACTTAAACAATACTTTGCGTCTGTGCCAGATGTAATATGTTCAATTTATCAATTACCTTCCAGTTAACGCAACACGCAGAATCAGAGAGAATTATCAATATTGAATAAAAAAAATATCTTCTCGTACTTTAAAGTCATCATTATGTTAGCAGACATAATTCCACGAGTGATTTTTGTATTTGATTTGACGTTTTATATTTCTATAATAAAGTTTTGTATTTTATAATCAGTGCAATCTCTTATAGATAAAACCTTTATCATAAAACTATATTATTATAACTGCTTCATCTCTCTATTAGTTACTACTTTATCTACTTCAACTTCCGGATGTTTATGTTTATATTTCCACCACAAAATCTGCTTTGTTAATTATGTGTTCTTTCTGAAGTCTTTCTGAATTGCTTGACACGAAAGTTGAAAAAATATGCATATGTGTATGTGAGCAAAAATTTTTCTGCTAAAGCCGTATAAAAAGTGGTTTAACTATGAAAAATCGTGAACGTTTGTAATAATGGACTACGCTCTTAGGACATACAACGTGTATACATTAAGCAAGTATATGTATTTCTAAGATAATATTATTAATAGCCCCTTGACATTTTCGTTCAAAGGTATCACTTGTTAATACCATTCCAATCTGCGTTGGAGAAGACACATATGATATGCATATCAAACTTCCACATATGAAAATAATGTCGGGTGTGTGTATGGTGCGCGGTTGATTTTTGATTAAGCACGTATTTCTCACCTGATATTCTATATCGTATTGTATCGCACACACAAAATATAAAAACAAATAAATCAAACATCGAAAAGCTTAAAAGAGAGTCAGAAGTCAAAATTAGAAACAAAAACAATAACAATCAAATGACTTCTTACGAATTACAGCTGCCGAAAATGTATCGAGCAGTCAAGTCGACTATGTGGAAGAGGATGGAGAAAAAAGCTTATTGTTTATAATTAATTTTAGTTTAATTTTTAAAAAATAAATGTATAATGCTAATTTATTAATATGTCTGCTGTACAGCAGATTACATTTTTGTAATTTGTGTAATTTTTCAAATATTTTGCGCCGAAAATGAAACAAATGTGTCTGTAAACATATGCAAATTTAAACATATTATTTTATTTTACAATTTTTTAATTTTAATTTTTTAATAATATATATTTATTTGTGTATGGTTTAAATTGATAACAATCTTTCCTTTTCCTTCGGATTAAAATTGAACCCAAAACGAAATTCATATTACGAAGGGCAAAGTATTAAAGGATTAAGTAAAAAAAAACTGATTTTAATTGAGAGACAAAGTCCGATTAATTTGGAATTATTCAGAGCGATCCTGTACGGTTAATCCGGAAACATAAATAGGAATCTTCTGAGATATAAAAGGATCATCAATAATAACCAACCACAAATCTATGTAAAAAACCAAACACAAGATGTTTAATAATAAAGTATAAGTTAATTTATCTTTGTTTTCCAGGTTATGTTGAACTCAATTAACATCGGCGTTATGAAATTGTTTTGCACCTTTCTCAAATTGCGCCATTTTAACCAATTAATATATTAGGCGTGAGTGGTATTTTACCTTTAAGTATGAGTATTATATGTAATATTACACATCACTGAACAAAAGAAAAAGCTCCTAATACATACAGGGAGTATTTTCTAAAAGCGCGGCCGAATAATCCAATCTTTATTTAATTTTTTGAGTGGATTTTTGGGTGGAAATATTTGCCTTTATCTGAAAATGACATAGAAACGGCTCGGCCGGTTAACGCTAATCAATTTTAAAAGTGGTTGAGCGAAAATATCGATAAATAGTCAAAATTTGGATCACATGTACACAGAAACATAACCTTTCTAATTTTGGATCTAAGGCTTCGCCAATTTTACAAAGGCATCTAAATGTTATAGAGAGTTGGACAAAAAATGGAGAATGGGAGCAAGTCTAACCATATAACGTTTACACTCAACAAGACAACATGCCCAGGAGTGCACTTTTATGGCCAAGCAATTCGAAGTACTGATTGTGTCAAATACCTAGGTGCCCAGTCTAAAATTTTAAGACAGATTACTAATGCTCCATGGTTCATAAACAATAAGACCTTACACGATGATCCTAACATATAATTTATAAACAAAGTTATAAAAATAAACAGTGTTAAACATTTTCAAAAACTGGAACATCATTCAAATTCACTCACTCAGCTTCTTGAGAGACCAATTTCAAAAAGACTGAAAAAAATGCTGCCCAAAGATAATGTTGAAAATCTTTAGCACTACCACAGCGTTGTAAAAATGAACAGAATTGGTGAATCACTCATTGAAGCGATTCTCCAATTATCGATATAGTATTTATCACAATAATTTATATGTGTGTTTGAAAGTGTGTGTGTACGTGTGTGAGTGAATGATATAAGTCAAATAGTATAAACTAAAATAATATAAACATAATTAATATTGGTGTCAAACAATTAAAAATGACTTTGAAACATCGAAATACAAACTCGGATTTTCTAGTAAAATCATAAACTCCTCCTTTAGTAAGTGAATGAAAATTGATTAATTGTAAGAAATAATAATAATAAATAAGGCAAACTGTAAGAAGGCGATCAAACGAGCAGGCGAGTGTGCGTTATGCATCGAATGCGGAAATAATTAGCGCGCTGTTGTTCGAAGCGAAATGTGTTGTGTCGGTCGATGTTACGAATGTTTTTCTTAATCGCGCGCGGTGAAATTTCTATTGAGTAATCTATTTCTTTCTATAACACTTCACCACTTCTGTATTCAGTATTACGGACGGTTATATCATTGAATTTTCTATATTGTGTGCATGTTCGTTCGTTCTGTTACAGACGTTGCGTTATTATTACAGACAAACAGACGATCGATCGATGCCTGTGGCCTGTACCGATTTTACTCATTCATTGCGAAATATACAATTGTCATCGATCGCAGATTATTTGTTTACTTTTATTTCCATATAAATTACATTATAGCTTTAGGAAGACATTGAGTAAATAATTTGTCAATTTTACAATGTGGACTCACTGTTAAAAAAAAGCTTTCAGGCAGAGCTTACAGGTTTAATACCGGCACCTCAGAAGTTCTGATGTCAAGTAGTAGTGACATCGGAAATATAGATAGTCATATGTATTTATTGAAAATTGCCCTAACCCGGAATTGTTGCATCAATAAAAAACTCATCAGTATTGTAATAAAATAATTAAATTTAAAAAAATCACAAAACATCACGTGGGAGAGAGGAGAGTCTAGTAATAAATTACGTGTATTTATTTTTTACCTCAATTTTCAAACAAAAATTTCATGATTCATTCTAGGTACTAAAAACACACGTGATATTCAAATATCACCACGTACCACCAAGGGGGGTCTAAACATCCCTAAATATCGCTCACGTAATTAATGGACGCCCTCAACTAGAAACTTTTAAAAATAAATATAACTTCTGCTAAGTGCAGTAATGTTAATGTTACACTTTCTTCATAATGATTCGCACAAAACGCATTTGTCTTGTTTTATTATAATAACAACTGAACGAAGCAAACAATAAAATGAAATTTACTTGAAGCATATTCATTAGTTTAATTATTTATTTATTCGTAAACAAAGCAAGATGGATAAAAATATTACAATATCTATAACATAATCTTGAAGAAAATTTGAATATATTGCGTATCGCTTTCGGGTAGTGCAAACAAAACCAGAATATATTATTTTACAAAAAAACATTCTAAAGCAAATATTAGAGGCGTCTATGCATATTCCATTTTTTTTAATTTTTTTTATAATATTCTTTTTTATTGTTTTTTATTTTAATTACAATCCGTCACAATTAGGACATTCAGTAATCGTTTTGTCTTTTCTTATTATATGAATCTTGAGTAGCAACCCAGTAGTTGTCCAGTCCAGTTATGACTAATTATCTATACTCGAAATATTTGCTGATATTTTTTTATTATATATGCAACTCTACCCACGAGAAGTGATTTTCACTTGAGGCTATATTTGAGATCTATAACCTCAAGTATATTCCAAATTGGTTAACTTATCAAATTATTAATATTTCAAAACGACTTGAAACGTCGAGAATACATGAAATTGGCAAATTGGATTTTCTGATTAAAACAAACTTCTCCTTCGAGAAGTTAATAAAAAGTCTCAAATGTCAGATTGCTTTGTAGCAAAATGTAATAAAATACTATTATCAAAATCAATTCGATCTCTATACAGAGTACGCCGTTGAACGGCAACTTCAACGCGGCGTAACGTGATTCGATAATGATTCACCGCGGATCGTTGATGAAATGACGTCCGAAAAAATGCTATGATTTATGGAGAAAACAGCAACTACATGTGGACTTGTAAATTATAATATATCGGAGTGAGTGACTAATATTGCGCCTACGACCGAATGCGGACAGAAAGGGTGCGCGGCACGCAACTTGTTGCATTTATTTGTCCGGCGGCTAAATTGGCCCCGTTAATATATTCGAGGTAGTGTGCGTTAAACGCCGATAAATTGATCGAAGCGTGAACAATTAAAACGAAACTTAAATTCGGAATCAAAGAAAATTACCCGTGCGAACGACATGAAATATATGCTATCAACAGGTATTAACATATGCGAACATATGCACGACGATTCGAATAATAAGTGTGGGATTATTTGTCTACCCTTTATATTAGAATGGAATCTAAACTAATATGATGTAAGTGTGATATAGGTTTGAAGATTTTAAATTTTGCAATAATTGCAAAATAATTGCAATTATGTTGAGGTCCTGGTTAAACATAAACTTTTATTAAAATTTACACAAGAGTGTTTTTTATCATCTGATATTTATTTATAACATTCGCTCTGACTTGATTTCGAGTTCTGACTTCTTCTCTTATTTCTGCGCGGCGGTGTGATATGTTTCCGTTGATGACGATGATTTTTTTTGTGTTTTACTATTTGTACAATGGTCGTTTAGTTTAGTGCGAGTAGTGAGTGTGGATGTGGATGTGGTTGTGGATGTATTCGTGAGACGGTATCCTACGGTCACGAACGGATGAGCAGCGGGCTCGGCGACCCGTGCTTCCTCTATTTCCCTACCGTCAGGCATACTGTATCGCACGGGACGGGACCGGGACCACTACACTGCACTGGACTGGACACAGATCGAAGAATAAGACATGACCAACTCTCTACTGGCTACGGATTTCGAATTTCGAAAATTAATTTTTTTGCAACTGCAACACTGAAATTCTCTTCTGTTAACAAGCTAACTGTCATTGACGAGAATATTCGTCATGGAGAAAAGTGGCAAAATTTTGAGTATTGACGAGAAGACAAGACATATAAATCAATTAAATTAAAAAGAGTGCGCGTAAGGATCACACGCGATTGAAGTAAAACTTATTTGCAATTATATTGTAGCAAATTTGAGTAAAAATAAATACATATAAAAATTTTGAATAAGGTTTATTAGTAATATGGTAACACTCGTGATGCACACATTTATTAGTGTCGTCAATCATTATACACATTTATATAATGATAAATTATAAATTATATATTTATGATTACATTAAAAATATGTATAATATTTACAAACAATAATGTAATCAAAGTCGTACTTGAAATATGACATGATCGTTTTAAAGTAATTGCTGATTAATAAATTCTATAATATTCATTCACACAGTGGATTATGATAAACAACGCCAAAACAAATATTGTTTTTGCAAATTAATTCATCCTGTAACAATTGTGTTTGAAGAACTTCATGTAATTAAAATTAACATACATTCATTTACTGTTTGTATTTTTTTACTTTTTCGCTGGCGATATAATCTCATTCCTTGAACAGCTGTAATATCCGTCTTGCCTAACAAATTGAAGCCATACTTTTATATTTGTTTTATTTATCAAGCCCTGCACATAGCTTGATCTATGAATCATTTGCTTTTTTTTATGTGAACGTTAATGCTATGATCATCATCAATATTACGAAGTAATAAATTAACATATTATTAATGTCAACAGGCACATTTATAATTTGGCCAAACATTCCAAATTGTCCATTTGCATGTCGCAATCGTCCAATTTGCATGAAACACAACCTAGGTGAAATTAACCTTTCAGATACAGTATCTAGTTTAGGTAGATAATTTGGTATAGGTGGAAATACAAACCCGTTAACTTACACAAAGTGGGAATTTTACCCGAATTTAATATCTTTCGACAAGTTTTGACATCCAACCTGATTATTTTATCCAACCTAATCCATGTCGCACCTAAAGAAGTTTTACTTCAAAAAATGTTTAGAGACTACGAGCTAAATACAAAACTCAAGTGAAAGTCGACACATTTTGTTTTGTTTTTGACATATGATTTGACATTTGATGTATTTTTTGTTTTGCTCGCAGACTAGATCGAATAATTGCGATTGCTGCTGCACTTACAGCGTCGTAGTCTTCAACTTCACGTTGGCGTTTTCATTGCATTTGTACGGATTTACAGCCGTGTCGCGCCTAATGAAGTTTTTGTAAGTTGGCAATGAGTTTTGTGGAGGCGACCGTTCCTGATCGTCTCTGAATATAAATCTCGATGATGTTCCGTTCGTCCCGGTCCGTCCTGGTCCGTCCCAATTGTAAATCGGCGGCGGCTGTAATGCTATGTATAAGGCTGTAATCTCTGGTTTCGTTTCGTTGCGGCACGACCTCGCATACGATATCTTAATCACATGTAAGCTGTTATATTGTAATTTGCGCGTCACTTTAGATGCTTTATGGGAGCTAAAATACCCCTGTAATTTATCGTTGCTGTATCTTAATGGTTAATATCAAATTTATCTCGACTGGTCGCGATCTTCTCTATGTAATGTCTGTATAATGAAAGTGACTGACCAAACCGAACAAATCGCCGTAAATGGATTATGAAAATAGTATATGCGCCTGCATAATAGTAAGAGAATTACATTTTATGTTTTAATATTGTTAGTGTATATAGCAATGCTAGTAACAATTATATGATGATAGAAGATTATATAGCTATATAACATACACGTAAATAATAGTAAATTAGCTCTTAATAGTACGTGCTTATAATAATAGTACACGAACATATAATAGTAGACATAAATATTCCAGTCATATTCGACTAACAGGAAACTACTATAGAAAGTTGAAAAAAATTGCTATTCCAACATTAATTTTTGATCAGAGCTAAATTAACATCTTAATTTTATTAATTTAAAAATACATTTTAGTATTATATTATATTCATTAGAATATTGTTATAATTTATGTAACGAATGGAAAATCAACTATTTGTTGTAAAATTGTAAATTATCGAATTACCCAAAAACGCTGCACCAAAAACTCAAACGCTATTTTATAAAGCTAATTTTATGATGATTAGCAGAGCCAATTAATTAAATTTCTTTAAAATTAGCAAATAAATGAAAGACTATTAAAAATTTTAATGAAAATTTTGCATAGTGATAAAGTTTGTGGTCTAAAGAAATGTCATAAATATCATAGGCCTACGAAATGTTGATTAAAAATAAAATTCAATCAATCAATAAATAAATCTTACAAAAAACAAACTCATTCATTTAAGGTAAAGTTCTATACAATTTTAAAAGTTGCTAAATCTCAATTCAACTGGAATGGATTGTTTATATGTCATAAATTCATTAATTCAATTCATTCATAAATACAAATTCATTTTTATTCAAGTTTGTTCACATTCAAATTCACCTTGTAATAGTTTTAATCCTTTGGTTAATAGTTAGCCCAATGAAATTTTGATATGTAAGCAAATATTAATAGTAATTCTACATATCTTTGTACATCGTTAAAGAAAGGACACAGCGCATTGTTAATCAAATTTTATATCGACTGAAGATTTTTGCGTTAATTTTTTTAATATAAAAAAAACTAAGGCAATTATGAAACGAATACTTTGTACATTTTATGATATTTACTTTTACATAATCATCTGTATAATATGTTGCACTGATGGCCGATTGACCCTGCGTCCCTGCGTGATGCCCCGTAATCGTAATGGGACGTTCTGTGCCGTTGAGTTACGACCCCGGTACACCTACTTAATGCTACGCTTTCAACTATTACATGCCCGTAGTCATAAAGACTAATAT
>NW_020538040.1:181231878-181260712 GCF_003426905.1 Ctenocephalides felis | reverse complement strand
TTATAAATCTTACTCATTTAGCAACAAAAAATGAATAAAAATAGTGGCACCAAAACCATTTGCATTTTTTAACGTTATACATAGATAATTAATAAAATTTCGTTTTTTACCTACTTTGTTACTGATTACAAATTAAGTAATAACCCTTATCGGTCGTAAGTCACCTGTGATGTAACAACAATCAAACCCAACAATGAATATGATACAAGAATATGAAAACAAAATTTTCGATCGAGATGATAGCAAAGAAAAATTCAAAAGTATCTAAAATTTTTTTTTAGTTAAAAGAGATTTCGTATATTTACCGAGAAATCAAGCATGAAAACTAGCGACCGATAAGGATAATATCAAAAAATAATTTTTTTAGCTCGAAATATAAAAGATGATATGCGTACGAGAACACAAGTACAACCGCATGTCCAATTCGACTTCAGTAATAAATAATAAATAAATCGGATAGATTCCGATTCCGAAGTCGGCGGCGCATACGCACCATCTAATAACTAACGTCGGGCAACGTAATAATTATAGTTATCGAAATCCTCCACAAACGCAACCAGAACAAGCTTAATAAGCGAATTACATTGGAATATTATCTAGTATTAATCTTGACAAGTATTACCGAAGTAGTTTACATGTGTACACGTCGAGCTCACATAAACGGATCGTAGAGAACTCCCAGGACCGAGAAATGATCGGCGGGTTCTGGACAGGGACGCACTCGAATAAGGAAAAGCACCATTGAAATATACTCATCAATAAATATAAAGTTGTGACGAGAAACTAATGCTTCATTCGTAAGAACAATCGACAAATACATTAGTAACTTTTAAGAAATTTTTGTAAATTGAATGGCAACGACGAACATATATCAGACAGTAGTGATATCCATTTTCACTTAAAAATACATTTTAATATATGTATTTATAAATAGATTTATAACATTTCTTATATTATGGTATATATAATTCTTAATATATACCTTCAGAAGCAGAAAATTCTGAAATAAAAAAATAACAAATATGAATAGGACAACAGTTGGATTTACTTCTAGAAAGCAAAGTGGTTAAGGAGAAGTTTTATCAGAATAGCTCATAAAATTGTTTAAACTCTTAAGTTCTTATTGCTATCAAAAAAATCTTCAAATTTTTAAAATTCAAATCAAGCCCTTCGCAATTTTGGTTTTATGAGCCATTTCTAGAACATTTTCCGCAGTAACCATGCTCAAAAATGAGTTGTCAACTAGCAGAATCTGTCATTTTTTTCTTCAAATATATTACTTTCAGATTCCGAGTAATCTGATTAATTTTCGCTCAGTGTTGATAAACAACTCCCTAAACTTTTATAAGCCTATAAAAGGTGGTTTTACAAAAACAAAATGTATACACATCCTTTAATCGATTGTTGTTAAATTTTTCGTGATACTTCTACACACTGACTAAAAATATGTTTGATGAGATGTTTAGGAGAAACACTTTGTGAAATCGAGCTATAGTCATTACAAAATAGAATGTTATTATGAAAGTGTTATAGGTCTATTCTCTGAAATCAAAGTATGTGCATTTCTAGATACACTTCTAGCATATTTTCCATTTTTCATTTTGGCCCTGGTTTCTCAATTTTATATCGTTCCCGCCGAAGGTGTGAGATCGGGGCCGAACCCGCGACTTTTGAATCGCAATAAAAACATATCCATGGGCAAGCACGAGACAACTGGGAGTCGTTCAGACTGTGAGCTGTCCCCGGCTGAAATGCATAAATTCAAATCACATTCTAAGCGGACACGAACCGCGAACAGTGTATGTGTACATAATTCATGATTCTGAAATCTGTACTTGAGGATCTTTCGTTGAAATAATGGATAAGGTACCGAAGAATGAGCCAGCCAAGTACAAAGTACGATTCGATTTTGTTCGCGAACAACGTGCTAAAGGGAAGCAACGACTCACCGAAAGGAGAGGAATTAACGTTGAGATAACAGCGTCAAGACGGTTAAACTGGGCTGAGGGAATGACACTAATTTAAGAATATTATGGAAACTGTCGAAAAATTCGACACCATATTAAATAATATTAAACTAACGGTCTTGCTACGGTCAAAACCATCTCTACGAAGTTGTAATATGACATTTGATCTGAATAAATTACATATAATTTATTAAAGATGCAGAATTTAAGTTGTCTACATATTTTATTAGAATAGAGTTAATGAATCTATAAAATCCAGAAAGTTAAAATAACTACAATTCGATAACACTGAAATCGTTAACATTATTCAGTATTATTTTCAACAGTATTTGTTTACTAAACTACTATTTTATTCTTAAATAAAACTAACGCGTTTTATTTTAATAGTAGTAATCATAATATTTTTACAATATGTACAAGCTAATCATATGTCACGGATTTTCACCTTATGTCCCAGATTTTACTAATATTTGTCTCGGAATCAGATTTCTTGTCTCAGATTATGCTGCATTGTCATATACGTTCTTATTTTAAACGTTCATCTTAAATTTTTTGCAAATTTTGAATTGAAAATTTTGTGGAATGGTAAAATCAAAATACGCGGTATGCTAGTATTTTAAGTTAATAATCGTAAACTTCAAATTTAAAATTTTAGTAGAGTTCTTTTTTTTCTGCCTTGATTTGAAATAGCCACATTAAAAGCAATATTATTTACTACAATTAATTGTAAAGAAAATGGTACACATTTTTTACAGTGCTTAGATGAAAAATATGATTCATAGATAAAAAAATAGGAAAAGCTATAAAAAATTAAATCATTTAAAAAGCAGATTTTAATAACATTCTTAATTAGTATTTAGTATGTATGATTTGAAATAGATAAAGTAGTTATAAAAAATCATATTTCAAGAAAATTTGCTGAACAAACTACAGCTTGAAAGTGAAATTTCGATATAGTTTACTTTGCATATATTTGAAACTCAACTTACAAATATCTCAGGTTTATCATGTATTGAATTTAATAAAACATTTTAAATTACAGAGTTGGTAATCAAAACGAACGCCTTAAGACAAAGTTTCTTGAAATAATCCATAGAACTAGAATTAGAAAAAGCCCCTATAAATAGAGAAAAAAAATTAGAGCAAGTATTATCATTTGCTTTGGTACGTGAAAAACAATTTTCAGTTCGAATTTATATACTTTTAAATATATTGAATAATTTGAAAAAAAAACTTAACGAAATAAATGTTTTTATTAAAATTTAAGCCAAAATTAGTAATAACAATAGGTGATAATCAATAAACTCTGTTTCAAATTAGAGTCAGTGAAACGAGACCTAACCAGCCAAGCTACCGTGTATGTTTTGGCAAACTTTTACCCATCGGTCAATGGTCGTTATTGATCCCTTCGATTTCGGGCATAAAGATCAATAATGCAATACGTGATCCGAAGAATTCGAATCGATGAACACACAACGGCGACCGCAAAGACAATCTAAAACATCATCAAAGAAACTCATTTCTTTATTTCTCGCGGGCCGCCCGTCTGTCCTCCAATTGGTCTGTTCTTGTTATTTTCATTACGATCATTATTGTTATTATACGTACATGTGAGTTATCGGCAGGAGAGAACATGTGAGAACGACCGGAGAATAATGCATTTATCGAAAATGCAAACGGGAAATGAAAAAATCGAAATTGTATAAGACGATATGTCTGTAAATATTCGATGAAGTTTTGTCCCGTAAATTCATAAAATAAACTCAATCTTAATTTCAGAAATTAGTAAAAGAATGTATTGTATGTCATTTTAATATTACGATTGTTTTACTTATATCACTTTTTTTTCGAATGATTGAGTAATAAAGTTTTTTACAACACTTTTATTAGGATAAAATTATTGAAAATTAAATATATTTGAAATCATTATAGTCATTTTTGATAAAACAGTCAATATTTGGCTCACACAGTTTAACTCACATAGAATCCAATTTTGGTATCAAGCAATTCAGAATGAATTTAAAAGTCGAGAACAAATAAAATTAGCAAATTAGATTTTGTTGTGACAATTAGGCAAGTTAACAAAGTAACACACATCTGCAATTTGCCACTCACAACTAGGTTTTTGATAATTTGCAGACAAATTGCGATACGTTTTTTGCAAAAAACGCAATGAAAAAAAAGCGGATCACTATGCGAATATGCATATCGGTCAACGCACACATCGATGCTCCGGCCGGTCACCGGCTCAGAATCTCCGGCTCTCCGGCCCGAGTGTCGGTGTCGGTGTTGGGAGCGGGCGGGTCCCTATCTCATTATTGATCTGATGAGATGCTTTTTCGGTTTCGGCCGGGGCGGCAAAGGGGCCAAGAAGAGGCGCAGGAAACATGCTTAACATTGCAATACCAGATGACCCCGATGATAACTCCGACACCTTAGAACGCGAATGAACCTACCTTCTTACTATAATACATGACCGGCGTTCGACGTTTTTATAAGCACGTGTAAAACAGTTCATAAAAACAATTTTCTATTGGAAAATCGTCATAATAATGTAATTGAAAAGTTATTATCATCAAGTGTTAAACGTTCTTCATATCTTTTTCTTCTTGACTGTAAACATTTTATTTTGTATTTTTATTGAAACCAAGCACAATAAGAATATTACAGAAACCATAAAAGTTAATCTCAAAATGTTAAATTATTTATTCTTGCCTATTTTATAAGGTTGAATGGAATATTTGTAATTTAGAGTTGAACATACGCGAAATTCAAATATTCATATATAATAGTAATAAATCTGGTAAATTACCATTTTCTCAACTAATATTTAACTTTAATTATTACAATACAAACTTAAGTTTGTTATAAATATTGTGTAGTGTAAATACATATATAATATTGGGGAGTATCACATTGGGCAGTTCATGCGACTTACCTCAAGGCATAATGCCACTTATACGACTTTAGATTAAAACTAAGATAAGTCGCTAAGCATTTTAGCAGGCCAATATAGAAAAGGTATATCAAGTTCAACAAAGTGTGATCATATATTATAAGACGAATATACTCTCCAGACCATCAATTCTAGTATAAAAATAAAATGAGTATTGATATAATCCTGGGCCATCAATTTATAATAGTTTCGTCGTTGTTCGTCATCGTCTACGTCCGATTATGAGCTGACGTGGTGTGTGAACGTGTGACTCGTATGTCATGACAAGATACTTCGTCTGATATATAATAGACGTGTTAATGTCAACGGATCGCGATGATCTGCGATAGAGATCATTCCATAAGTTCCGATTACCAAGCACAACTCTGGCAATTGTTTCCTATTCTCCTATTCCCCGATATCGTGTACTCCTTTCAATTTCCCATTGTCTCGATCAATCGAAAATTTGTCTCGATTTGATCAGGACCTGTGTGAGCCCTGTGAGTGAGCCGCCTAGATGGGTTTTGTTCGGCGGTCGCACAATGGAAATGAGAATTGAAATCATGCAATGAGGTACCCATTCGAATAATCGTTACCAATGATCTCGTTCGGGCAATTATTTTATAACAAGAATTTATGAAACATATCGATATGAGGAGTATAATACATACATACATACATACAAAAATATATAAATATATATATCGGATTTTCTAGCAAATGCGTTGTATGTGTAGTATGAATGCGTCGTATGTGAGCCAAAATTAGATCCTTTGTCAATGTTTTCACAAAAATTAAAACCATTTTGAGCGACGATCGGCCAAGACGATTTCTATAATTAGTTGATAAGTGCAAAAAAATTCAACGTTTTTGTTTTAAATCTGAACCGATTACTAAAGTTTAAAACTGTGGTAAAAACATCACAGTTGGAAATCGTGCAGATTAGATTTTGGTAAAGATTTTGTCTAAATAGTCATTTTTCAATTCATACTGATTAAGTCTAATTGTTTTACGTACATCGGGAAGGTAAAGCAACTTGCCTTCAGTCAAAACCCCACTTACACTTAGTTATTTGTACCTAATCGTTAGTGTATTTTCACTAACTGTCAGCGATCGTCAATCGAACGAGAACAAAAGCTCCGTGAATGTGTAACACTTACGGGACTTTTTTCCGAAATGCATTCTTCTCGCCATCAATGAACAAATCGAATCGGCTTCGCACTGACGTGATACCTGGATAGTGGATATCATGGATATACCTGTCCGAGCTATGCGGTTTAACAGAAAAATAATTTCATGCCATGTATTGTATATTGTGGCTCTCTGAATAGAGATGGGCATAATATTTCAAATATCATTGTCGAAATCGATACACTGAGATTCGAATGAGCTAATCCAAAATAATTTATTCTGGGTTTCCCCG
Source organism: Ctenocephalides felis (assembly GCF_003426905.1). Taxonomy (NCBI): domain Eukaryota; kingdom Metazoa; phylum Arthropoda; class Insecta; order Siphonaptera; family Pulicidae; genus Ctenocephalides; species Ctenocephalides felis. Next base: position 181,254,387 of record NW_020538040.1, on the reverse strand, counting down.
TCGCTTGTTTTACAGAAATTTTCTTTGTTTCAAATGGAACGATACTGTGAGATTTGATTCAAAAGTTTCTAGTTCGATGCACGCCTCGGACAGCCTAATGCCAAGCACCTGTGATATCGGTTTTTACTTCGGAATATAGATAGTAATTTGTTTCCAAGTGAAATTTGCTCTTACTGGCATTGCTCCATCAAAATACAAAATCATCAGTATTACATATATTGTAAAATATAAAATCATAATTTATTTATATTTTGCCATTACAACTATGTTTCCTAAGTGTATCTGGATTGTTTTTTAACGTTGAGGTATCGTATTGTTAACTTTTAAAATAAAATATTAAATTAAAAATGTTGAGAAGTTGTAATATTCATGTTAATTAAAACATTATAAAAGTGTTTCATAAAAATTTTGCAAAAATTCAAACTTTATTTAAGATGTATTATCAACAATATAGTTATCAGAATTTAGTTTTTTTTTTTTGAAAATCTATTAATTAACCTTATTGGTAATATTTTAAAATAGTTAATAGGTACACTTCCCAAACTTTCTATAAAAAATACTATTATAGCGAGACCTTTTTTTCGACTTATTGAATTGAGCCATGGGGCTCGCACTTAAGAAAGCACAAAAGAAAATATAATAAACTCAAAATGAAGACTATATAAATAACAAATAAAGGATGTAACATGAAAGTATAATAAAACAGCCTGGAAACACATCTTATTCAACTATAAAAGACATCCTATCTCTTATATACAACTTAATTAAATAACCTACCCACAAAATAAAATCAATGAATAAATCTAATATAATTCAATAAAATGTATTATTATTTATTAGAAGTAATAATAAATATCGTTGCTGTCACTTTAGAGTTCTTAAGTGAATTCATAACTTATATGTTTTTATTAGAATAATATTAAATAGAGAAATAGTAGGTGTAAGTGGCATTTTTTCTTAAGGCAAGTTGTACGAGTTTTCCCTATGTGTAAATATTCTTAATTAATTATATTTGACAAATATAACTTGCGTTCTGTAAAATTCGAATATTAAGAAAACAAATCATACCCTTAGTCAAATATTAGAGTTTTTTTAGAGTAGGTATATGAATTAATTTTACTTAAAAAAAATACCTACGAAATTCTGTAAAATTCGTTACAGATCACGGTATATTGAAATATAATTTATATTTATTTGCCACCTCTGCCAAGAAATGAAATAGATCTTTGGGTAAAATTTAATTTGTGTTATAACTTAATTGCGTTCGGAGATTTCATATATAATTTGAAAAGTTGGGAAAAAATAATGCATAATTAAAAATAAAAAGAGTTACTAGGTGTTCTATAGAGTACAATTTTTATATTATGATTTTGACTAGGTGCATATAGTGTAGTAAAAATCAAGTACTTTATATTTTAATTATTGAAACATAGTATGGAATAAAAAGAAAATAATTGTAAATATATAAATTGAGCGATAATTTCAAAAATTATTGTTATACTCATATTATTTCGACATAATCGATGATGTTACTTATCGAATGGCTACTGAAAGAACGTCGAACGGACAGTCATCCTGAGTCACTCCGTAATATGCGGTGAGTGTTATATATAAATTAGCTATTTGAAACAAACGCAAGAAAATGTAGGTATCCCTCAATCAGAATATATTTTCCAATGTGGTTTAGAAAATAGTCAGATGATAGTACTTAAACAATACTTTGCGTCTGTGCCAGATGTAATATGTTCAATTTATCAATTACCTTCCAGTTAACGCAACACGCAGAATCAGAGAGAATTATCAATATTGAATAAAAAAATATCTTCTCGTACTTTAAAGTCATCATTATGTTAGCAGACATAATTCCACGAGTGATTTTTGTATTTGATTTGACGTTTTATATTTCTATAATAAAGTTTTGTATTTTATAATCAGTGCAATCTCTTATAGATAAAACCTTTATCATAAAACTATATTATTATAACTGCTTCATCTCTCTATTAGTTACTACTTTATCTACTTCAACTTCCGGATGTTTATGTTTATATTTCCACCACAAAATCTGCTTTGTTAATTATGTGTTCTTTCTGAAGTCTTTCTGAATTGCTTGACACGAAAGTTGAAAAAATATGCATATGTGTATGTGAGCAAAATTTTTCTGCTAAAGCCGTATAAAAAGTGGTTTAACTATGAAAAATCGTGAACGTTTGTAATAATGGACTACGCTCTTAGGACATACAACGTGTATACATAAGCAAGTGTATGTATTTCTAAGATAATATTATTAATAGCCCCTTGACATTTTCGTTCAAAGGTATCACTGTTAATACCATTCCAATCTGCGTTGGAGAAGACACATATGATATGCATATCAAACTTCCACATATGAAAATAATGTCGGGTGTGTGTATGGTGCGCGGTTGATTTTTGATTAAGCACGTATTTCTCACCTGATATTCTATATCGTATTGTATCGCACACACAAATATAAAAACAAATAAATCAAACATCGAAAAGCTTAAAAGAGAGTCAGAAGTCAAAATTAGAAACAAAACAATAACAATCAAATGACTTCTTACGAATTACAGCTGCCGAAAATGTATCGAGCAGTCAAGTCGACTATGTGGAAGAGGATGGAGAAAAAAGCTTATTGTTTATAATTTTTTAGTTTAATTTTTAAAAATAAATATATAATGCTAATTTATTAATATGTCTGCTGTACAGCAGATTACATTTTTAATTTGTGTAATTTTTCAAAATATTTTGCGCCGAAAATGAAACAAATGTGTCTGTAAACATATGCAAATTTAAACATATTATTTTATTTTACAATTTTTTAATTTTAATTTTTTAATAATATATATTTATTTGTGTATGGTTTAAATTGATAACAATCTTTCCTTTCCTTCGGATTAAAATTGAACCCAAAACGAAATTCATATTACGAAGGGCAAAGTATTAAAGGATTAAGTAAAAAAAACTGATTTTAATGAGAGACAAAGTCCGATTAATTTGGAATTATTCAGAGCGATCCTGTACGGTTAATCCGGAAACATAAATAGGAATCTTCTGAGATAAAAGGATCATCAATAATAACCAACCACAAATCTATGTAAAAAACCAAACACAAGATGTTTAATAATAAAGTATAAGTTAATTTATCTTTGTTTTCCAGGTTATGTTGAACTCAATTAACATCGGCGTTATGAAATTGTTTTGCACCTTTCTCAAATTGCGCCATTTTAACCAATTAATATATTAGGCGTGAGTGGTATTTTACCTTTAAGTATGAGTATTATATGTAATATTACACATCACTGAACAAAAGAAAAAGCTCCTAATACATACAGGGAGTATTTTCTAAAAGCGCGGCCGAATAATCCAATCTTTATTTAATTTTTTGAGTGGATTTTTGGGTGGAAATATTTGCCTTTATCTGAAAATGACATAGAAACGGCTCGGCCGGTTAACGCTAATCAATTTTAAAGTGGTTGAGCGAAATATCGATAAATAGTCAAAATTTGGATCACATGTACACAGAAACATAACCTTTCTAATTTTGGATCTAAGGCTTCGCCAATTTTACAAAGGCATCTAAATGTTATAGAGAGTTGGACAAAAAATGGAGAATGGGAGCAAGTCTAACCATATAACGTTTACACTCAACAAGACAACATGCCCAGGAGTGCACTTTTAGGGCCAAGCAATTCGAAGTACTGATTGTGTCAAATACCTAGGTGCCCAGTCTAAAATTTTAAGACAGATTACTAATGCTCCATGGTTCATAAACAATAAGACCTTACACGATGATCCTAACATATAATTTATAAACAAAGTTATAAAAATAAACAGTGTTAAACATTTTCAAAAACTGAAACATCATTCAAATTCACTCACTCAGCTTCTTGAGACACCAATTTCAAAAAGACTGAGGAAAATGCTGCCCAAAGATAATGTTGAAAATCTTTAGCACTACCACAGCGTTGTGTAAAAATGAACAGAATTGGTGAATCACTCATTGAAGCGATTCTCCAATTATCGATATAGTATTTATCACAATAATTTATATGTGTGTTTGAAAGTGTGTGTGTACGTGTGTGAGTGAATGATATATGTCAAATAGTATAAACTAAAATAATATAAACATAATTAATATTGGTGTCAAACAATTAAAAATGACTTTGAAACATCGAAATACAAACTCGGATTTTCTAGTAAAATCATAAACTCCTCCTTTAGTAAGTGAATGAAAATTGATTAATTGTAAGAAATAATAATAATAAATAAGGCAAACTGTAAGAAGGCGATCAAACGAGCAGGCGAGTGTGCGTTATGCATCGAATGCGGAAATAATTAGCGCGCTGTTGTTCGAAGCGAAATGTGTTGTGTCGGTCGATGTTACGAATGTTTTTCTTAATCGCGCGCGGTGAAATTTCTATTGAGTAATCTATTTCTTTCTATAACACTTCACCACTTCTGTATTCAGTATTACGGACGGTTATATCATTGAATTTTCTATATTGTGTGCATGTTCGTTCGTTCTGTTACAGACGTTGCGTTATTATTACAGACAAACAGACGATCGATCGATGCCTGTGGCCTGTACCGATTTTACTCATTCATTGCGAAATATACAATTGTCATCGATCGCAGATTATTTGTTTACTTTTATTTCCATATAAATTACATTATAGCTTTAGGAAGACATTGAGTAAATAATTTGTCAATTTTACAATGTGGACTCACTGTTAAAAAAAAGCTTTCAGGCAGAGCTTACAGGTTTAATACCGGCACCTCAGAAGTTCTGATGTCAAGTAGTAGTGACATCGGAAATATAGATAGTCATATGTATTTATTGAAAATTGCCCTAACCCGGAATTGTTGCATCAATAAAAAACTCATCAGTATTGTAATAAAATAATTAAATTTAAAAAAATCACAAAACATCACGTGGGAGAGAGAGAGTCTAGTAATAAATTACGTGTATTTATTTTTTACCTCAATTTTCAAACAAAAATTTCATGATTCATTCTAGGTACTAAAAACACACGTGATATTCAATATCACCACGTACCACCAAGGGGGGTCTAAACATCCCTAAATATCGCTCACGTAATTAATGGACGCCCTCAACTAGAAACTTTTAAAAATAAATATAACTTCTGCTAAGTGCAGTAATGTTAATGTTACACTTTCTTCATAATGATTCGCACAAAACGCATTTGTCTTGTTTTATTATAATAACAACTGAACGAAGCAAACAATAAAATGAAATTTACTTGAAGCATATTCATTAGTTTAATTATTTATTTATTCGTAAACAAAGCAAGATGGATAAAAATATACAAATCCAAGCTTCAACATGTGCTAAATATATCTATAACATAATCTTGAAGAAAATTTGAATATATTGCGTATCGCTTTCGGGTAGTGCAAACAAAACCAGATATATTATTTTACAAAAAAACATTCTAAAGCAAATATTAGAGGCGTCTATGCATATTCCATTTTTTTAATTTTTTTTTATAATATTCTTTTTTATTGTTTTTTATTTTAATTACAATCCGTCACAATTAGGACATTCAGTAATTGTTTTGTCTTTTCTTATTATATGAATCTTGAGTGGCAACCCAGTAGTTGTCCAGTCCAGTTATGACTAATTATCTATACTGGAGATATTTGCTGATATTTTTTTTATTATATATGCAACTCTACCCACGAGAAGTGATTTTCACTTGAGGCTATATTTGAGATCTATAACCTCAAGTATATTCCAAATTGGTTAACTTATCAAATTATTAATATTTCAAAACGACTTGAAACGTCGAGAATACATGAAATTGGCAAATTGGATTTTCTGATTAAAACAAACTTCTCCTTCGAGAAGTTAATAAAAAGTCTATCACTTTTTATTTTTCAAATGTCCGAATGCTTTGTAGCAAAATGTAATAAAATACTATTATCAAAATCAATTCGATCTCTATACAGAGTTCGCCGTTGAACGGCAACTTCAACGCGGCGTAACGTGATTCGATAATGATTCACCGCGGATCGTTGATGAAATGACGTCCGAAAAAATGCTATGATTTATGGAGAAAACAGCAACTACATGTGGACTTGTAAATTATAATTATATCGGAGTGAGTGACTAATATTGCGCCTACGACCGAATGCGGACAGAAAGGGTGCGCGGCACGCAAACTTGTTGCATTTATTTGTCCGGCGGCTAAATTGGCCCCCGTTAATATATTCGAGGTTGTGTGCGTTAAACGCCGATAAATTGATCGAAGCGTGAACAATTAAAACGAAACTTAAATTCGGAATCAAAGAAAATTACCCGTGCGAACGACATGAAATATATGCTATCAACAGGTATTAACATATGCGAACATATGCACGACGATTCGAATAATAAGTGTGGGATTATTTGTCTACCCTTTATATTAGAATGGACATCTAAACTAATATGATGTAAGTGTGATATAGGTTTGAAGATTTTAAATTTTGCAATAATTGCAAAATAATTGCAATTATGTTGAGGTCCTGGTTAAACAATAAACTTTTATTAAAATTTACACAAGAGTGTTTTTTATCATCTGATATTCATTTATAACATTCGCTCTGACTTGATTTCGAGTTCTGACTCTTCTCTTATTTCTGCCCGCGGTGTGATATGTTTCCGTTGATGACGATGATTTTTTTTGTGTTTTACTATTTGTACAATGGTCGTTTAGTTTAGTGCGAGTATTGAGTGTGGATGTGGATGTGGTTGTGGATGTATTCGTGAGACGGTATCCTACGGTCACGAACGGATGAGCAGCGGGCTCGGCGACCCGTGCTTCCTCTATTTCCCTACCGTCAGGCATACTGTATCGCACGGGACGGGACCGGGACCACTACACTGCACTGGACTGGACACAGATCGAAGAATAAGACATAACCAACTCTCTACTGGCTACGGATTTCGAAAATTAATTTCATATTTTTGCAACTGCAACACTGAAATTCTCTTCTGTTAACAAGCTAACTGTCATTGACGAGAATATTCGTCATGGAGAAAAGTGGCAAAATTTTGAGTATTGACGAGAAGACAAGACATATAAATCAATTAAATTAAAAAGAGTGCGCGTAAGGATCACACGCGATTGAAGTAAAACTTATTTGCAATTATATTGTAGCAAATTTGAGTAAAAATAAATACATCATATAAAAATTTTGAATAAGGTTTATTAGTAATATGGTAACACTCGTGATGCACACATTTATTAGTGTCGTCAATCATTATACACATTTATATAATGATAAATTATAAATTATATATTTATGATTACATTAAAAATATGTATAATATTTACAAACAATAATGTAATCAAAGTCGTACTTGAAATATGACATGATCGTTTTAAAGTAATTGCTGATTAATAAATTCTATAATATTCATTCACACAGTGGATTATGATAAACAACGCCAAAACAAATATTGTTTTTGCAAATTAATTCATCCTGTAACAATTGTGTTTGAAGAACTTCATGTAATTAAAATTAACATACATTCATTTACTGTTTGTATTTTTTTACTTTTTCGCTGGCGATATAATCTCATTCCTTGAACAGCTGTAATATCCGTCTTGCCTAACAAATTGAAGCCATACTTTTATATTTGTTTTATTTATCAAGCCCTGCACATAGCTTGATCTATGAATCATTTGCTTTTTTTATGTGAACGTTAATGCTATGATCATCATCAATATTACGAAGTAATAAATTAACCATATTATTAATGTCAACAGGCACATTTATAATTTGGCCAAACATTCCAAATTGTCCATTTGCATGTCGCAATCGTCCAATTTGCATGAAACACAACCTAGGTGAAATTAACCTTTCAGATACAGTATCTAGTTTAGGTAGATAATTTGGTATAGGTGGAAATACAAACCCGTTAAACTTACACAAAGTGGGAATTTTACCCGAATTTAATATCTTTCGACAAGTTTGACATCCAACCTGATTATTTTATCCAACCTAATCCATGTCGCACCTAAAGAAGTTTTACTTCAAAAAATGTTTAGAGACTACGAGCTAAATACAAAACTCAAGTGAAAGTCGACACATTTTGTTTTGTTTTTGACATATGATTTGACATTTGATGTATTTTTTGTTTTGCTCGCAGACTAGATCGAATAATTGCGATTGCTGCACTTACAGCGTCGTAGTCTTCAACTTCACGTTGGCGTTTTCATTGCATTTGTACGGATTTACAGCCGTGTCGCGCCTAATGAAGTTTTTGTAAGTTGGCAATGAGTTTTGTAAAGGCGACCGTTCCTGATCGTCTCTGAATATAAATCTCGATGATGTTCCGTTCGTCCCGGTCCGTCCTGGTCCGTCCCAATTGTAAATCGGCGGCGGCTGTAATGCTATGTATAAGGCTGTAATCTCTGGTTTCGTTTCGTTGCGGCACGACCTCGCATACGATATCTTAATCACATGTAAGCTGTTATATTGTAATTTGCGCGTCACTTTAGATGCTTTATGGGAGCTAAAATACCCCTGTAATTTATCGTTGCTGTATCTTAATGGTTAATATCAAATTTATCTCGACTGGTCGCGATCTTCTCTATGTAATGTCTGTATAATGAAAGTGACTGACCAAACCGAACAAATCGCCGTAAATGGATTATGAAAATAGTATATGCGCCTGCATAATAGTAAGAGAATTTTACATTTTATGTTTTAATATTGTTAGTGTATATAGCAATGCTAGTAACAATTATATGATGATAGAAGATTATATAGCTATATAACATACACGTAAATAATAGTAAATTAGCTCTTAATAGTACGTGCTTATAATAATAGTACACGAACATATAATAGTAGACATAAATATTCCAGTCATATTCGACTAACAGGAAACTACTATAGAAAGTTGAAAAAAATTGCTATTCCAACATTAATTTTTGATCAGAGCTAAATTAACATCTTAATTTTATTAATTTAAAAAATACATTTTAGTATTATATTATATTCATTAGAATATTGTTATAATTTATGTAACGAATGGAAAATCAACTATTTGTTGTAAAATTGTAAATTATCGAATTACCCAAAAACGCTGCACCAAAAACTCAAACGCTATTTTATAAAGCTAATTTTATGATGATTAGCAGAGCCAAATTAAATTAAATTTCTTTAAAATTAGCAAATAAATGAAAGACTATTAAAAATTTTAATGAAAATTTTGCATAGTGATAAAGTTTTGTGGTCTAAAGAAATGTCATAAATATCATAGGCCTACGAAATGTTGATTAAAAATAAAAATTCAATCAATCAATAAATAAATCTTTACAAAAAAACTCATTCATTTTAAGGTAAAGTTCTATACAATTTTAAAAGTTGCTAAATCTCAATTCAACTGGAATGGATTGTTTATATGTTCATAAATTCATTAATTCAATTCATTCATAAATACAAATTCATTTTTATTCAAGTTTGTTCACATTCAAATTCACCTTGTAATAGTTTTAATCCTTTGGTTAATAGTTAGCCCAATGAAATTTTGATATGTAAGCATCAATATTAATAGTAATTCTACATATCTTTGTACATCGTTAAAGAAAGGACACAGCGCATTGTTAATCAAATTTTATATCGACTGAAGATTTTTGCGTTAATTTTTTTAATAATAAAAAAAACTAAGGCAATTATGAAACGAATACTTTGTACATTTTTATGATATTTACTTTTACATAATCATCTGTATAATATGTTGCACTGATGGCCGATTGACCCTGCGTCCCTGCGTGATGCCCCGTAATCGTAATGGGACGTTCTGTGCCGTTGAGTTACGACCCCGGTACACCTACTTAATGCTACGCTTTCAACTATTACATGCCCGTAGTCATAAAGACTAATATACCGCAGTCTATTTTGATTTATTTTAACGTCAAATGTGCATATGTTATATCTTTACAAAGGTGATAAGGCACAATCCAATATACTATGATTTAGGATGATTTGTTATTATATAATACATACCTACTATCATTAGCGGATGAAGTGAAAAATATCTGTCTATAAACGAGTACCATTTTCTTCTTTGATAAATGATTTTTTAACTTCCCGAAGGAGAAGTTTATGTTTTCATCAAAAAATCCGAATGGCTAATTTTATGTTTTCTCGACGTTTCAAGCCATTCTGAATCGAATGAGACCAAATTTGGAAAAAGTATGTGTGTGTGTGTGTGTGTGTGTGTGAACAGATTTTTTGCCGTAAATCGACGTTTTCTCCAAAACGGCTGGAGCGATTTCAAAAATTTAAAAGCCATTTGATGTATCTCGATGAGGACTATCGTCTCTGAGTTTTGTGCGGCGATCGGCCGGGCCGTTTCTTTGTAAATTGCAGAAAAGTGAAAATTTTTTCGCCCACGTTTTAGCCCGCAATTCTGAATCGATTCTGAAAATTCAAAAACCATTCGATAGATATTGGTTGGGAATCGTGCTGATTAGTTTTTGGTAAAGATCGGCCGGGCCGTTTTCTTGTAATAACGTTTTTAAAAAAGAAATTTCGACGATTTTTATGATTTTTTTTTTGACGGTAGATACCATAGTTTTCTAGGTCATACTAAAATATCACGGCCCTACGACAACTCGTTTAGCTTTAAAAATTCGTCAAAGTTTGCAAAAATTGGCATAGTTTTTTTGACATTTGTCAAAATTAGACTTTTGATCGACGTTTTCTCAAAAGCGCCTGAACCGATTTCAGAAATTTAAAAGCCATTTGATGTGTTTCGGGGAAGACTATCGTTTGTCAGTTTTGTGCGACGATCAGCCAAGCCGTTTCTTTGTAATTTGAAAAAAAGTGTTAAACTTTTCGTCCACATTTAAGCTCATCCTACCGAACCGATTTTAAAAAATCAAAAACTGTTCGAAAGATATTAGTTGGGAATGATACTGATCAGTTTTAGGTGAAAATCTACCGAGCCGTTTTCTTGTAATTAACCGTTGAAAAAAAATTTAAGCCGATTTTTATGGAATTTTTTTTAGCGATATATACCATGGTCTTATAGAACTTACTGAAATATTACGGCCTTAAGACAAATAATTTGATTTTAAAAATTCATCAAAGTTTGAGAAAATGAGTAGCTCTTTTGGCATTTGTTAAAATTAAAATTAGACTATTTACTTGGTATAATGATAGAGTACTTGGTCTTGAACATAATAAATCATTAAAGTCCTGAAAACTGGTTCAATTATAAAAATTATTGATTTTTGAAAATTTGCTTTTAGAAAATACTCCGAGTTCGTTCGTTTTCAATTATGTGTAATAAATCCACTCGGAATACTTTTAATGACTCATAAATTAATTTATTTTTTATTGATTAAGTCGATTATTTAAATATATCGGGAAGTTCATGTAACTTGCCTCAAGGCTAAATACCAAACCAACTAGTTATACTTTATTTTAATAACAGATTAAAACATGTGATCTATATAACTTTTTATAATTTGGAAGGATAATTCCCATTTTAAATAACTTAATTAACTTTTTAATCAAGAAATTATTATTAACTTTCAGAAAATTTTATAAATTTTCAAATTTATATGTACGCCTGTATTGCTACTTTAATTGTATGTATATATTTCTTCAGAAAAAAAGTTATATTATATCGCAAAGCTTATCGATTGTACTTATTAAAAATTTATTATTAATATTAATATTATTAATAATATTAATTATTACTATTTATGTGACTATTTAATTATTTATTATATAGAATGTTTCTGAAAGCAACGTTAGGCGCAGGTGAAAATATAGTAAAATGCAGTTTGAAAGTTATGAGCTTTTAAGTATAATCTAGAGCTTTAGTCAAATCATTTTTCAGTTATTTTAATTTCAATTAATTTTTATAAGTTTTGTTTGGAATCGTAATCGTCACTTCTAGGACCACAGTTAAAAATAATGTCACAATAGCCTTAAGTTTTCTAGAATTAAGACTATGTGTTAAACTATGAATTCAAAGTTTCACATTTTCACCACATTGAGAGGTATGATCAATATGGATGTAGTGTTTTGGCAAGTTCCATTAAAAGTTTGTGCATTTAGTCACGATTGCAAAATATAATACTTATTAATTTCGTACTGAAAATAAATGAGTAAAAAATAAGTGTATGAGAAAGCGTCGACGAAAAGTGAAATTTCGGTTCATACACATACACGTGCATACCTTTTCCAAATTTATACTCATTCGATTGAGAATTACTTGAAACGTCGAGAAGACGTAAAATTAGAAAATCGATTCTGGTGAACTTCTCCTTCGGGAACCGAATAAGATGGTAGGGTAGGGCGGGGCTAGTTGAGCATAGGGGCAAGTTGAGCAATCGAAATATCCCGAAAACTATTCACCATCCGTTTAGGCATTATATTGCGGAAAGATAGAGGTTTGGGAGAAATAGACATCCCACGATCGCTAGTAGCCGCTGGACAAATAAGTGAGCCTCACGGGCGTTTTGTTTATTTTGAGACCAAAAAGTAAAAAAGTCATTCATCACGAGTTTTCGTCTGGTTTAGTCAAATGTTATTCATTTTTAACCAGGTAAATCTTATTCTTCCATATAATTATAGTACTTTTAATATGCACAGAGATTCTGGGTATAATTCTAACGGTTTTTTTAAAAACTCACTTTTATTTTGAAATTCCGAGTTGGGGTTATTTGAGCATAGTTGCTAAACTTGTTCTGTCACTAAGACAATTACCATTAACTTCCAGAAATTGATTATTATTTTTAAGATTTAAACTAAGTTTATGAATAATGATATAAAGAAATAATGATTTTAAACCATAATACTGAATATAATGGAAAATAATTCCTAACTTAATTAATCGTTAATTATTCAAAGCAAATTACTATAAGTTTTGTTTTCTCTGTCAATAAAGACTATAAATATAGAACTGGTTATTAAAAGCTTATTTTATTTCATCACTAATCGACATTGAACCTATAATTTTATTATACTTCTTTACTGCTCAACTTGCCCCACCTATGGGGTACATTGAGCATACTTGACTTTTTGTATTTAAACAGCTGTAGCTTTAAATTTTACTTATTACCAAAAACTAGTATTGACACTTTTGTTAAGCGATAAACAACAAATAAATTAAGCCGTATAGCAATTTATTGAGACTTTTCATTGAGGAGCTACATCCGTTTAAGTAAAAATTTGCTCAACTAGCCCTGCCCTACCCTACTTTTGCCAGATTGTAGGTATAAAATGCGATGCGATGATTTTTGGTGACATCAACATGGTCGTCATTGTTACGTAATAAGAAGAACAACATGGTTCCTGAGGAGAGCGTTCTCAGCTCGACTCGACTCGACTCGGCCGCGTTGCGTCCGCTTCCGTTGTATCGCGCCCACAAAAGAAGACCGGATACGAAGCGGCGCCCTTCAGGATGCCGTGAATTATGGCCGCCGACGACGACGACGAACGCTTACGCTCGCGGACGATCCACTCGGACCCTATATATATACACGATACAAATACCTACTATAATATATTTCAGATCAAATTTATTTTTCTTGTAGACCTTCAACTTCTAACCAAATCGTATCAATGTCGACAGTACAAACAGAAAACTTTGGCAGATTTCAGATTGAATAGCAGACTTACAACAGCTAGACATTTCGTTTTGGGTTTAAATACTTGGGTTTAAAAATTCATAATAGCAAAAAAATCTTCACAAATAACTAAATTATTTTATTAACAAATTAATGGCGAATTTATTTTGTTTAAAATGGAAATAATAAAATAGATGATTTAAAGTGATATACTGGTCTAGAATTTAATTTTCTAAAATAAATAAAAAAAAGTAAATAAGTAAAAGTAAAGTAAAGTTTTTTTTATTCGCATATTTTCAAAGTTTAACTGTTCAAGAATATGTGTACATGAGAATTGATCAAAATTTAATTTTCGGAGATATAGCTGTTTGATCACGATAATCCTTCTCTATTTTCTTATCAGCAAAACTTTAAACGTATATTTCTCGAAAATATCTTTTTCAATGAAATACTAACGATTTCTCCTGGATTCTACTAGACCGATTCACTTGATTTTCTTACAGTGTCTTTTTTATATATTCAATCTCACCAGCATGAACTTCATCCCCAAATTCCGATTTTTACCATTATTAAAAAATCTTAGAACATAAAAAAAGTTGTAAGAAAAATAATTTTTTTTCAAGCAGTCGCTATTTTGTGAAAAAACATTTTATTAGCTTACCCGTAGTTATTCTAAATTAATAACATATAAATATTTTTTCAGATAAGATTCATATTATTTGGTGGTCTTAAATGATGAATATGGTCAAGTGCCAATTTTTTTAAATCCCCACTTCACCACCTTCTAGAATTAAAATTTTATGACTATTTTTAATTTTTATCTGTTTTATATTCTTAAAACATTAATTAACAACTTGTAAAAAAAACTATACTAAAAATATTGTTTGCCTTTTTATACGACCTTTCAAAAATTGCATAGAAATAAATCAAATAAGTAGAAAAGTTTATTTGCTACTTTTCTTAGCAATCATTTGCTTTAAGACGCTTGATTAGGATTTCTAGAAGCACGTTTTATGAAACACCGACAGACCTATTTTAGCAACGTAAGAAAATACAAATTTCTACTTTGTACTGGCAAATATTAGAAATCTTCTTACGATTAGACAAATTAGCGAAATTTTTGTTTACAACATCTCTAACACGATTACTTTATATGCATTTCAACTATAAGACTATAACACAACCTATTTTCCATTTCTGTTTTTACCGCACAAACGAATAATTTGCAATACGACGATATCAACTGGATATCAATAAGCCATAAATCAAAATTTTATTGTCGCACCGGTAGAAATTAGCAAAGCGGTAAATCCTCCGTTCGATCGATTCTTGATTTTTTGAAAATCAACTGACAACTAAAACATTTTACGACTTCCGTTCATAACATTGGATTTATATATATATATATATATATATATATATATATATATATATCGTGTGTCCTGATGTAGGGGACCAGGTTAGACTTGGAGATCGACAGGAAACTAATTACGATTGTTATGAATAAAACTCGATCCGTGCAGACTGGGCAAGGCTCAGCAGGGCAGGACGGTCGACGTGCGATCACCTCGACATCGTCGTCATTCGAATCGATCATGTCTCGTAATATAATAGTTATATTGTTCAATTTAAAAACATCTGAGCTCATAGTAAAAGAACCAAGTCGTATGAGAAATATATCTAACGCAGGAGAACGAAAATTTTTGGGAATACACTTTGTGTTGTGAGGCGTAACATTTTAAAGGGTTGTGAATGCTTTCTACATTTCCTTTATGTATTTTAAATTATTAATCACGTTTCTGAAGCTCTACAGCATACAGATATTTTATTAAGTCATTTTTTGAATAGATTGTGCGAATTAAGAAATCAAAACGAAGTCAATAGTTATCTAAATGACTCCAAATATTTAGCAATAGATCGTATTGACTGTTTTAAAAACAAAAGGCAAAATATAACGACCCGTAATCTTAGTTCAAAGTCAACGTCTACTATTGCTGATTAAATATATCAATTTCTCAAATTAAACAAAGATTTGACTTGATTTGTATGTTTGAAAAACTACAGCTGCAATTTTGATACCCAAAAAAAAATTGATACGGGTCCCCGCCAAAGCACGCTACGCCCCTACATTGTGTATCAAAATATTGTTTGAAAATCTTTGAATGAATGAATTCTCTTTCATGACCAGACATGTATGTATATTTAAAGTGTGTATTAAACATTAACCATTCATAATAATTTACAAAAACAAAATGTGATGTAACTAAATTCTATTAGGAGAGCACCAACCAAAAACGTAAAGGCACAAGATTTTGATATAGGCACCACATATGATGTTATGGTATATTCTGTATACTCCAAATTTTTCAAAATTTTTGACTCTAGTTTCTTTTAAATAAATTAATTAAAGTAAATTTCTTCGAAGTTGATTATACAGTATTTTTTATCTTTGACTGTTCCTTTTTTTTGGAATATGTTGCAAAACTCATTAATTTTGAAGAAACTCAAAATGACGACATAGTATACAGTATGTGATGATCTTTTAAAACATAAAGCATTCAAACATATTTGTTTACTGATTAAGTATACAAGAAATTTCTGTCAAACTTTGTTTTGATTTCTGTCCTTATTAATTCGGAAGACGTTCACGGGCCGATTGTACGAATAAACATTTATTAAAGTTGAATGTATGTTTTCCATTTAATTTAAATTTAATTACAAAGCTTATATAAAAGAGTAGCGAAACAATGAAATCTTAAAAGACAATGTAACATATGTCACAGTGTGTACAATTGTACGGAGGTCACGAATGGGTGCATTCGGCGACGCCTGGTGCCAACTATTGCAGATGCCTACGAGAGTATGTACAGGGAACTGCGATGACGAATTACTGACAAATAAAGTTATTTTTATTATTATTTCTAAACAGCAATCAAAACTATTCCATCTTGTTCTGTGGACTTTTGTGAAATAATTCCTTAAAACCCAGCAGTATTAGAAGGTAACCACTAGAATTTTGGAAATTCAAAAGGTATCAGTTGATTATCGTACTGATTAGTTACTGGTAAAAATCGACTAGTCAATTTTTTCGTAATTCATCAATTAATTAAGTTATGATTGTATTAAAATCAAGTTCATAGTCTGAAATATCTTTAAGTATTTTATAAATCTAATTTAAATTACTATTATAACATTCTAATAAATTCTAATAAATTCTAACGATTTGTCAAATAGCACGCTAGCTGTACGTCTAAAACATATAGTACTTGGAAGGGAATGGCATCAATAAAATGTGATTTCAAATTTAAATTGTACAAAGCAAGTTAAATTTTTCTGTTCATTCTAACTAACAAACGGAGAACAATGCTCTGTTTTTTTTGCAATGCGTGGCTTTATAATATAAACAAAGACAGTAATAAGCACAATGTTTCTGCCTAGGGCGATGTAACATAATGTTGCGATTCTAATAATACTAATAATATAATTACATAATTTTCATTAAAAAAATTGTAAATAAAATTATATTTTCTGCTTGATGTCAAGCAGTAGCGACATCAGTTTCAAATTGATTATATTTCCAAGAATGGATAGATTGCAGTGTTTCCAAGTGAAAATAGCCCTTTCGAGAGATAAATAAAAAAAGCTAATGTTGAAATTAAATGTATTAAATAAAAAATATTTTGAGGCCTAAATATAAGCTATAGGATTTTTAAAAACTATGATAAGTTTGAAAGACTGTAGAATATAAATTATGTTCTAATTAATAAAATTTTATTACTCGGTCTCGTATTGTAAGGTTCATCATTCAAAGTTTCATCAAAATCGTAAGTAACAAGTTCAACAATTAATTAACAATTTATCTTTAATAAAAACTAATCGAAGCCATTCCTAACTGACGGATCGTCTGGCAAAATTAATCAGCGCTAGTTCATCTAATTTCATCAAATGTCTTTTAAATTTTTGAAATCGGTGCAGTTGTTTTTAAGAAAACTTTGACGTAAAGACAAATCTTGGCTCATATGCACACGCACACAAACTTTTTCCAAATTTGAAATCAAACAATTCAGAATGACTTGAAACATAAACTTCTTCTTCGAGGAGTTAAAGAACATGTCAGATACCTTGCTTCAGGATGTATTTAATAAAATGTTATTAATTTCTGATTTCAAATCATTTCGCCGCCCAATACGAATCTGTATTATTTTGCTCTAGTATGGCTCGTGCCCGTACAACTGGAACATAACACTACATCCATCCACAATCCACGATCCACGTTATGAATTAAATTGTTGGCGGGCGATGAGGAAGCGGGATGCCCCTATGGAGCGATTCTAATGTCTGAATGGCCTGTACGATGTGTACATGCGAAGATAGTTTAGTTGAGTCGAGTCGAGTTGGTACATTTAAGGAGGCCACCGCAATTAGCCACAGACCAGTGAACGCGCATCACAATGAGAGAGAGCGGCGTGTGCTGTGCTTTACTGTGATGTGCTGCCAATAAGGCCCAGGACCACGACCGCGCCAGCCGTAGGCATTTATTTCAATTTACACCAAAACGAAACTAATTCAAAATAACATCTTTCACTTCTCACTGTTTACGTAAAGTTTGAACTCGATTTAATTACCCTCACACAAAATCTCTGCTGACCATAATAGACACGACTATAGGCGCTTACAGAAAAATTACCAAAGCAAATTCCATTCAATACAATGTTTAGTTAACCGCCAGTCAAGCCTAAATTTGATATTCAAAGTAATAATTAACAGAATAAGGAATAATCAATAATGTTTTACAAAAAAGAAATATAGCTGTACAGTAAATCAAATGATCAAATCAGACAAATGCATAGATAAAGATTTGGTAAGAAAATAGGCAGTGTTCATAAATACCAAATTCTTCAAAAAGTTCAACTAAGATTTTATGGATTTTTTTTGTCACAGTTTCAAATATTGAGTGGAAAATTGTTCAAAATTTGAATACCTTGACGTCAATGGTATTGAAAAGAAGCCTAGTTTATATGTCATTGCGTTAATTTAATGCTCGGTGTTATAATTGGACGAAATGAAATCCATGTTAAATGTTTCCTAAAATTTCCGTCGGCACATCACTATATGGAAGAATCAACATCAAATCAACATTCAACAGTGTCGCACCGTAGCCGTAGCCCGTGCCGCTGATGTATGTACACATCTACTTAACGTTGTATTGTATTGTCTGTATGCGAGCGTGCAAGAAAATCATAAACACTCGATATGCTAGCTGAACACACGATGTCAGAGACGAACTAAAAAGATCAGATATTGTTACATTACATCTTTTGATGTAATGTCCAGAGCCAGGAAAAGATGTATGTGGAACTTGGGAGTCAACGAAACAAATAATTAAAATTATTCAATAAAAGAAGTATTGTATTTCAATATGCTATTATACACGATAATAAATATTGTACAATACTGAGCTCAAATAATAAAGGGGAGCTGTAATATAAAATAATTTAAAATCTCATAAAAATTTAATGTCATTGATTACATGGCCACGAATGCAATTTATATACATACGTACATATATATATATATATATATATATATATATATATATATATATGTGTGTGTGTGTATATATATATAGCAGAAGCACAAAGCGGTTTATGTACCTTTTCAACGCACTATTCCACTTATATTATTTTAACAATATAGATTTAAAAATTATTATTTATCAGATTTCATAAAAGGAAGAAAACTGAAAAACTAAGACGTTTCAACAACAGGAATTTAAAGAAACTGAGTCTATAATACAATAATCAAGACACGAAAACAAACAAATTTAATGCATTATTCTAAACTATCGACATAAACGCTGATCAACATCCACATGAACTACTAGCAGTAAATCTTGCTCCAACATCATGTATCATAAAGAATTGCAGTAAAATTAATTTGGGTTCCATTTTAAAACGCATAATAAATTTAAAAAAAACTAACTAGGGTAGGGCGGGGCTAGTTGAGCAAATTTTACTTCAACCGATGTATCTCCTCAATGAAAAGTCTCAATAAATTCCTATACGGCTTAATGTATTTGTTGTTTATCGCTTAACAAAAGTGTTAATACTATTTTTTGGTAATAAGTAAAATTTAAAAGCTACAGCTGTTTAAATGCAAAAAGTCAAGTATGCTCAATGTACCCCATAGGTGGGGCAAGTTGAGCACTAAGAAAGTATAATGAAATCATAGGTTCAATGTCGATTAGTGATGAAATAAAATAAGTTTTTAATAACCAGTTCTATATTTATAGCCTTTATTGACAGAGAAAACAAAACTTATAATAATTTGCTTTGAATAACTAACGAAAAGTAGAATCAACAAAACAATGTTGTATCATAGGAATTATTTTACCATTATATTCAGTATTTTTGTTTAAAATCATTATTTCTTTATATTATTACTCATAGAGTTAGCTTAAATCTTAAAAATAATAATTAATTTCTGGAAGTTAATGGTAATTGTCCTAGTGACAGAACAAGTTTAGACACTATGCTCAACTAACCCCAACTCGGAATTTCAAAATAAAAGTGAGTTTATAAAAAAACCGTGAGAATTATACCCAGAATCTCTGTGCATATTAAAAGTACTATAATCATATAGAAGAATAACATTTACCTGATTAAAAATAAATAACATTTGACTAAACCAGACGAAAACTCGTGATGAATTACTTTTTTACTTTTTGGTCTCAAAATAAACAAAACGCCCATGAGGCTCACTCATTTGTCCAGCGGCCACTAGCGATCGCGGGATGTCTATTTCTCTCAAAACTCTATCTTTCCGCCATATAATGCCTAAACGGACGGTGAATAGTTTTCGAGATATTTCGATTGCTCAACTTGCCCCTATGCTCAACTAGCCCTGCCCTACCCTACTCAATATCTTCCAGTTCATAATTTTTATGAAGAAAAAAATCATAAACTATTATAGTGAATTTTGAAAAAATTTTGCTGATGTATATAACTCATTCCTAGATTTTCGTAACCTAATAAAATAAACAAACTGAAAAAACAGTAAATCAAGCAGAAATAAATAAATTCTTTAATCAAAACTCGACTCAAAATTCCCGATACCTTTTCGGCGGCTCTGCAATCGTAGCACAAGCCAAATACGAAAAGATCGCCGAATGCAGATTACGCCGAGCCGAATCGAGAGATAGAAGAAAGGCGAAAAAGGCAGATGCGCTTACGACGATTACGACGATTACGCACGTCGCACACTTCGAAGAGATGCTTGCCCTGCCAGCCGTCTACGCGACTAGCTACGGGCCGAGCTACGGCCGTAGCACGCGACGCGATTTCATTATGATTCATAATTATTGTAATAAATAGCCTTTCCGCGGCACTTTTAATTGCATCACGTGAAGTTAGAAAAAATATCATCGATATTGGATGAATTCGAATTATAAACATAGATAACATAATAGTGAGGTTGCCTTCTAAAAAGATTTTCTTATAAGTCCACAGCTCAAACTAGTGGGGCGCATGGCATCGTGCCTTAAGGCAAATTGCTGGAACTTCCCGTACCAAAATTTTTCTTTTTTAAAAAGATAAACATTTTTGAAAAAATTACTCTGAAAAATTAGATTTTTGAAAAACTATATTTTTTGACAAAAATTACTTTCTTTAAAAAAAATGTTTTTGAAAAAAAAAATCTTTATTTTGACCTATTTGGAAATTCTGATTTTTTTTTTCAATGAACGTACTGCTTTAACAGCATAGAGACAACAATGCCGCGTCGCCGTCTAACGGATAAATATGGTACGGAACGATAGCAATGTAAACAAAATTTATACTTATTGTTAAAATCTCTATAAAATATCTGATAATTTGATGCGCATATATTTAATGATCATTTTGACCGCCAAATGGCATTTTTTTCTTACTTTTTTCATTAATCTCCGAAACCGCTAGACCTGCCTTCATGAAAATTTGATCAATTCTTCATCTGTCAATACAAGTCAAATGTTTTTTCGAATTATTAAAATCGGATGCTCCGTTCTCTTAAAAACGGAGTTACGATTTTGGCACTTTTTGCCCCGTATCTTCGGAACGGCTAGACCTGCCTCCGCCAAAAACTAATCGAAATGTCTTCTTATCAATACGAATCGAATGTTTTTTAAATTATTCAGATCGGTTGATCGGTGTTCCCGAAATCGTCGACGAAAATTTGCATCCGCACACACACACGCGTACACCACACACACAACATACACACACCCACACACATACATCCATTTTTTCTAAGGTATGTCAAAATATTCAGAAACCTCTGAAACGTAAAGATATATAAAAATTTTCATTTTCGATTTTTTTACGATTACTATAACTTGCCCTACGGGAAGTTAAAAAATAAATGATATAACGAAAAATTTTATAGTAGAGTAGAGCAATATATACTTGAAGTTCTACGGGTAAAAAGTTCTAACATAATTATCTCAAATCAAGTAAAGTATGCAATATAATAACGAGGATAGCAATAGGAGTGCAACCAGCCATCGTCGTTGATATCTAGGAGATAAGTGACAATATTCAACGAAAGTACTGTTTTTCGTTTTTATTTTTAACTTTCTTTGTTGTAAGTTATAGTTAATGCAAAAATATCGAAAATCATTTTTTTTGCATATCGTTACGCTTCCGAACAGTAACAAAACTAGGAGCTTTAATGAAGTTTCTTTGAACATTTTGGCATACCTTAACAAATGAAGTACGTACGTATCTATGTATGTGTTTCGTATTATGGATGTGTGACGTATGTATGTGCTAATACTATTTTTCGCATTAAGAAAACATTTCATTTGTATTAACAAAATAAAAAAAAATGGGTAAATTTAAGAGAAAGCAGTTCC
>NW_020538040.1:181197542-181231778 GCF_003426905.1 Ctenocephalides felis | reverse complement strand
TTAGTTTTAAATAGATTTATGTACAAAATAATCGTGTATGTACAAAATATAACGGCGTCTAACATCATTAAAATAAACATTAATTTCTTTGAAAATTTATTATAAAATATACGGATTTTATAATAAATTTCGACTAGGGCTTATATAATTTACTATCCTAATATTAAAAACGAAAAAACGATCAATGGTATCGTGTCGTAGTACCAAATAATTACGTTTTTCTATTTTCTTTATCAGAAAAAGCAAAATTCAGCTAAATGAAAGCTAAGCCTATAGACGAAACGTATAAATTTTAGAATACATTATTTTAAATTCATATTTCTTTTGTTATACTCGATTTATAGACTTAATACATATGTCAACAACATCAAACTCAAATTTATACAAAATATGATATGCATTTTTAACATAGAATACACACAAATGGTATAAAAAATTTATATATTATTTATGTCTTTATGTAATTTATTCTATAAAACTGATTTTTGTTCATAATTCAGAAGCTAATATTTTACAGATAAAAATTATAAATTTTTTAAATTAAAAATCTAGTATTATTGTGAACGGAAAATCCAATACCGATTATTATTACATAATTTTTTTAAAAAATATTTACATTACAAGTCGAAATGTTGAGATTTAAAAACCAAAATTATTTTATTATTATACATTAGTTTGAGCCAATAAGTCCAATGTCGACAAATACTTTACACACGAACATATAAAAAAAGATTTATAGTACAAATCTATATTATTCTGAACCAATAAAAACCAATGCTGATGATTAGCATTTGTTAGACCAGTAAGTCCAACGCTGATGAAAACTCTACTATTAATACAAATATTTAGATATAAATAATTATATTTTACCTTTTTTCTTCATCAACAATAAGTGCTATAGCGCGACGTCCAAGACCGCGATCATCGCTGGCCGGCGATTGGAGCCATTTCCGAGCCTGTTCTAATCTTCCTTGTACTGTGTGAGCGGTCTGTTGCAAACCAGCCTTGTCTACCCCGAGGACGGCTCCCATGACTGCTTGTTGTAATTGCTACAAACGTAGATTTATGCAATATACTTAAGAAGAAAATAATTTCCTTTATGATTAATTATCAGGTTCTTCCAACGCTTAAAAGGAACCACTTTCTCATGTTTTCAATGACATCACGGCCAAATGATGAGGGAGGGAATTGAAAACTAGTACCATGAGGTTGCTCCCAAAGGAAACAGGATTAAACCCCCCCCCCCCACAACGTATCGCCGTTGTGATATTCAAAATTATCCTTCCTCATCAAACATCACGTATATTTTTAGTTACAAAAAAAGTAAAATTTTTGATTTTATATAAAATATTTTGATTTAAAAAAAAAAACTTTTAGAAAATAAAAATACGTAATATCTTATTATTCGTGATTTTTTGTCAAAACCCCTCTCCCCTAAAACGAATCATTGGCATTTACTGAACCGCTATTAGGTTAGTGTATGGTAAACAAGTTAATCAATAATAATCAATTAAGCAATTATACTTTTTCTTATTAAAATAAGTCATCTAGTCATTCCAATTGTGAACATTTGCTTACTCAACAAAATAGTTCTGTTCAACAGTAACATGTGTTGTAGTTTATAAAAAACGAAATACGGGGTACGATTCAGGCAGTGGTACGACTTCACCTTATATTGGATTTTTCCAGAAGACCAAGAAGTTTAAATACCTAGGTAGGTCCAATTTTGTATGGCAAAGCGCACATTCTCTTAAGTGTGCTTTTCTTTTGCAAGCATTTACGGTAAATATAAATCAAGATTTAACCCTTTCGACTCGGATGCCGCTCCGGTGGCAAATTTCATATAAATCTCGCAATTCGCGAGTGGAAGGGTTAGATTTTGTGAGAATAAAGCCAAAATAAGTTTACTAAATAACACAGACCGTCAGCTTTCCTTTATTTCATCAGCAAGTGCCTGCGCTTGAGGTGTGTTTCCTTTACCAGCTTGGCGCAGTTCGCACAGTGCATCCGTCTTAGAGGCTATTTCTCCAGCTAGACGTGATATCTGCGCCGCGTCCTGCGGTAAGCAATGATCGCATACACGCCGAGCAGTTTCTATAATCTGTCTTAAGGATTTTTCTCCTACGCCTCCCTCAAAGCGCGTGGATCCTGTTAAAATGAAATATAAGTTCGTTATCACAAAAAAACTTTTAGTTTAGGACATTGCTACTAACACTAAGCCAGTCTGTAGCAGTCAACATTTTTGTGTGGGATGGCATTGCTCAGTTTTTTCAATACTGTCAGGTTGTCCAATTCGCTCTGGTCTTCATCATATGTAGTTAACTGTAAGACTCTGTAAAACAAAAAACATATTTTATATGCGTATATAGGGCAAAATAATATTACCAAATACCTAATAATCTCATGAATTTCATCAGACATTCTTGAAGAAATAGTTTCTGTTTTCAGATGCCTCTTCGGCACCCTTGCCACCTTGATCCATAATGTGGATATAGATCTTCATACTGCAAATCAAAATCGGAGCTAAGGTTTTGACTTGTTCAAGGCATCGAACTAAAATCTCGCTGTGAACTGATGTGTTAATTCTTTTTCACGAGCACTCACTTCTCGTGAAACCTATCAGAAAAATTGCACGAATTAATGAAAATTACAATGAAAATACTAAATATATATATTACCTTGCTCAAGCACGGACTGAGATCTTTTAAGAATTGTATTAAATCTTCCATTGTGTCTATAACTTCAGCTACGGCTAGATAATCCAAAACCTAAACTTATATATAAAAATGTATAATAAACAATTTAAAGTATTTTCTAAAAGATATAAGGAAGACCATAATTTTATTTTTACCTTCTTGCATTCCCGCATAATTTTCTGACCTCAGATTCATCAAAACATAGCAAAAGTGCTGACGTTCCCTGTAAAATACCCCTAGATCCTTCTATCAACTTTTTCCGAGCAGGGCCGGAATAGGGGTCTTGTTAAGCATTGCCGAAGCATCTTCGAGCAGACGGGAAGCCTCTTCGACCCGAAGTAAAGCACTCGGCATGTCTTGTTTGAGAATGTCATCCTCTGAGCTGTTTATAGTATCTCGCCCGACCTGAAGAACCATCGAGTTAAACGAATATAGTTTTATTATTAGAATTATTTCATAAAAAAAATTCTGAAAATTATACAAATACTACCTTGACTAAGTTTGTGACAGCTCTGGATACAGCCTGTACCGGCCGCTCCAGATCGGGCATAGCATTTCCATCTTCGGCTTCTTCATGTAGAATTACTAGTCGAGATACCTGAAACCAAAAATTATTAGTATTTATTGTATAAACATTTTCATAAATTGTAATGGGTCCAGTATAATATAACAGATCTAAACAAGTGTCCAGAAAACAGATCTAAAAATTCCTCTGGGCATTTTTAAATATATCAAATGCAGATGGGCCAACCGTTGCGTTACCTTTAAAAAGCTACGTATTTAAGAAGTATTATGTTGTTGTAGTTGTCTAGATTGTTGTTGAAAAAAAACATACTTTGTCAGTGATAATAATGGCTCATAAATAAATTACAATTGTTGATCAATTTTTATAGTAACGCCGAAATCGCAAAATCTTCTATGTGAAAAAACTATTTTCAGTAGCTTTATCAATGAGATAAATAATATATTATTCCAATGAAAGATATATAATTGATATCAATACCTCGAGTGAGTAATTAAAATCTGCATCTTATATTATAATCTAACAATGCCTATCAACTAAAAACAAGCGCGCCTTATCTGTTTTGATAAATTTCTAATTAATAAAGAATTTATCAATTTAATACCTGTTCAAACAAAGAACCGATAATAGAAATAATGGCATAAAACGAGCACAAAAACATGTTTTGCATTTCTTATTATTCTCGCAAAATTATTAAACAATTGTAGCTTAATTTCCGGCAGATAATTTGGGAACCGATAAAAAAAAAACTAAAGAATTTGATCTCTACCGAGTTTTATAAACGTTTAAAACATCAATAACCATTAGAACAACTTAATCAGTAATAAACACTTGAAAAGTTAAATCCAGCTTGAAGTTCGAAACAATTTGATATACTAAAAAATAATAAAATAAAAGTAAATATTGCCGAAGAAAATTAAACAAGTCGGTTGTTACAATAAAAGAAGACAAACTTTTAGTTATTCATACAAATAACATGATACAACAAACGTTCGAAAAACCCGTCCAGAAGCCATAATGCAAGCTAAATAAATGTATTTTAAGACTCGTTCACGGAATATCAAGTTTCTCCGCTTTTGAATTTACTGCATTTCAACATTCGTCCAGGAAAAGTTGGACTAGACAGAGGCGTTATAATTATACAGATATTTTTTTATATATTTAGCAGCAATCAGACCTGAACGAGTCGTATGAGCGGATGTGCTTATTTCTTTTAATAATGTGGCTTTATAGGTGGCAACCCAAACGGTCGCCCTATCTCTATGAGATAAATCTATTATTATAATTATTTTGTTAAGACAAGCAGAAAGTTCTTTGAATCATTTAAATCGGACGCTTAGTTCTCTCAAAAACTGCCATTTTTTACACATTTAGCTCTGTATCTTCGAAATGCCTGGGCCTGCCTTTTTCAAAAACTAACAAACACTTCTAATCATTAAAAATTGAATGTTTTTTAGATCATTCAAATCGGATGCTCCGTACTCTCAAGAACTCGATTTCTATTTTTTGCACTCTTTGCTCTTCATCTCCGTAACTGCTGGACCTGCCCTTGCCAAAAACTAATCAGCACATCTCCCTATCAATAGGAATCGAATGTTTTTTGAACCATTCAAATCGGTTGATCCATGCGACCGAAAATGTGACTGGAAATTTGTATCCATACATACATATACACACACATCCATATTTTCTGAGGTATGCCAAAATGTTCAGAAACCTTCAAAAAGTCGAGAAATGTAAAAAATTTCAATTTCGATTTTTGGCCCATTACAATAACTTACCCTACGGAAAGTTAAAAATAAGTATTTGTTAATTATTTTATTTTATAGCCCTGGTCTCTTCAGCACTTAGCCACTTACATTTCTTTATTCTATTCAAAGCATTTTCCATACTTCTTTTCATTTGTGTTACATACTTCTTATATATACTCTATTCCATATTCTGTATCAAAACTATTTTTTACATGCTTTTCTTTTTACCCAGCGTCAAGACTCGATTTTGATACCTATTTTGTAAACTATAAAATCTCTAAAAATTTTGTCTACCTTTTTAATGCCAAATGTATGAAAATATATTATCGCATTGTCATAAAGTTCAGCTCTGCGCCAAACTCCTTTGAAATGAGTTCACAAGAAAAGCGATGGGCATTCTGCCAATGAAACACGCGCACAAACAAAGCTCGAATTTGACTTAGGCGTCCAGAGACGCTGCTTCGGTCAATAACTGCAGACGCATGCTTGGTGAATCATTAATTTTAGCTAATTACAAGCTGGATGAGACTATAAATATAGATATATCTTAGGGTATAGCACTAGGTGGACTAAAGCTATCTGATTATTCGATGGAAGACTCGAGAGGAATAAAACAATCCACTGAACTTCAATATTAAAGTCAAAGGTAACGAGTAACTACAACAACCTCAAATTACCATTTTAAATGGATCAACTATATTATCATAAATTCTGCAGTGTTATGATTGGTATTAAATTTTTATGATATCTGACTTTTTTTCATATGTCACCAATCAGAACCTTACGACCTATAAGCTGATGGGCTAAACCTTCTCCTTACGCCATATTTTTAGATGGTAACCCAACCATTGTTGATCTATCTAAATATGATTATTAACTTCTCGCAAGGCAAGTTATAGTAATCGCAAAAAAATCGAAAATGAACATTTTTATATATCTTTACGTTTCGAAACCTTCTGAACATTTTGGCATACCTTAGAAAAAATGAATGTATTGTATGTGTGTGTGTGCGTGTATGTATGTATGTTCGGATACAATTTTCGTCGACGATTTCGGGAACACGGATCAACCGATTTGAATAATTCAGAAAAAACATTCGATTCGTATTGATAAGGAGACGTGCTGATTAGTTTTGGGGCGAAGGCAGTCTAGCCATTTCGAAGATATGGGGCAAAAAGTGCCAAAAATGGTAACTCGGTTTTTAAGAGAACGGAGCGTCCGATTTTAATTATTCAAAAAACATTTTACTTGTATTGACAAGATGAAGAATTGATTATTATTATTAATTTTCATGAAGGCAGGTCTAGCGGTTTCGGAGATCTAGTGAAAAAAGTAAAAAAAAAGCCATTTGGCGGTCAAAAATGATCATTAGACATATGCACATCAAATTATCAGATATTTTACAGAGATTTTAATAATAAGTATAACTTTTGTTTACATTGCTATGGGTTCCGTACCAATGTTTATCCGTTAGACGGCGATGCGGCGCTTACGCGCTTCGACATTTCGTTTATATGCAGTTAAAGCAGTACGATTGCTTTGAAAAAAAGTTCAGAATTTCCAAAATGTGTCAAAATAAAACATTTTTTTTTTCAAAAAAATTTTTTTGCAGAAAAAAGTAATTTTTTGTCAAATTTATAGTTTCTCAAAAATCTAATTTGTTCGAAGTAATTTTTTTTCAACAATGTTTATCTTTTTAAAAAAATAATTTTTGGTACGGGAAGTTCCAGCAATTTGCCTCAAGGCACGATGCCATGCGCCCCACTAGTTTTGTTATTAGAATTTATCTAATAGGGCTGACTTATTGCTCAATTTGATGCAGCAACACCTCGGATGAGCTATTTGCACTTGAGAACATATTTAAGATCTATATTTCCAACTGAAACTTGATATCGTCACTGCATTTTTTTTGGACATCAGTCAGTATTTTATTGCAACCCTAGATTTTCACTATTTAAGTATGTTTTATTAATATAGCTACGTTCGTCTATAGTAAACTATCTTAGTGAATCCGCAAACTATCTTATCACTTTCTCCATTATTGATTTATTCTGCTTTATTTTACAGAAAAGGTGTTAAATTTTTTGAGAAACGATCCGAGTGAATGAGATACTGGACTCCATAATTGGTAAATGTTCAAGATGAAGACATCAATCCAAGTTTACATCATACTCATAATATCAAGATATATTATATCAATTAATTGTATTTATATTTTGATTTTATTTGTGATTTTGAAAGATTGTGAACTTAATTTAATATTGTAAAATTCTGTATCCGTAAATGAATATACCTACATCATGTACTCTATCATATCATAGGTACATTTTTGTACTCAATAGCCAATAACAAAGTTACAAATTAATTTTACATCGTTTACTTTAGCATTATTGGGTTATGATATTCACATCTTTGTCACTCCTTCATTTTTTTTTTTACTTAACAGCTATTAGAACTACATGTTATATCAGCCCAGTGGGCAACCCAGTGGTCAACGACTCTAGATAGACCATATATTTTAGATATGTAAATCTAATAGTGTTAGCATATGTATGTTGCCACAATGCCCACAAAAAGCAATTTTTCATTTTAGATTATATTTATATCTAAAAGATTGGGTTCTTTGGGATCAAGTGAAAATTTTATATCATACTGCTTGATATTGAGCTAGTCAAAGTTGGGATTTCGGGACTCGTTTGTGTTAGCTCACATTCTTAACCATCACACCACGGGCTCACAATTAAAAAAAAAACAAAATTGAAACTATAAAATATCGTCATCAGGATCTCTGGATACGTAGTCACTACCTTTTTTAAAATTTTTAATATTATACCTAATTTAATACCCATACAAAACGTTTATTAACTTATTAACATTTTTTGAATTATTAAATAACTTAAAAACTGATGACAATGAATTGGCGCGCGGATAAAGGTGGCTTATGTTTTATTTTGGATCACATGCATAAGAACTAAAAATACACATGTTATTGTTGGCGCGGGCAAAAATAAAAAGTAAAGTAAACAGAATTCTTATTTCACAGGTTTACATAACAAATATACACTTAAATCATACCTATACAACAAATAAACACTTTCATGTTGAGAAACTTTTATGTAGGAAAGTTTTATTATATTAAATATAATTATAAACTAGGTGCAAGTGGCATTTTCCTTGAGGCAAAAGTAAATTTTTTTTGTAACAATTGCGAAGAAATGGCCTGACCAACTTTTACCAAAAACTATTCAGCACGATTACCAAGTGATATAAACACGATTACAATAAAGTTGTGATTTGTACTAGAATTGGTGGCATTTGTAAAAATCTATTTAATCTTGCGTTTTTGACACTGCATAAATTTTATTAAAATTTATGGGCATCAAAACATCATTGTCGGTTTCGTAATTTGGAAACGCAATCGTGAATAACAATATACATCGCAATCATAAAATTATACCACCGACAGATTTACAAGCGCCGATGGTTTATAAATTTCCTCGCAAGAACTAAAATAAGCACAACGATAATAAAACAATCGTCAATATTTATGAAACTACAATAACAAATAGGATGATTGAACGAAAATCGGAACAGAACGACATCGTTAAATTTGTGACAGAAATATTTCGCAATATCAATCGTCAGGCCAGCAGAATTATTGTTATCGATTTTCAGGCACGTTCCAATCGAAATGGATAAACGAAGTTCGAAATAATACATTTGGAAATTTATAAAAGGTAATGCGGACAGTTGATTGCCGATAATGAACCCGAACAGCTTGATATCAAGCAGTATGATATCAAATTTCCACTTGAGGTCGTAATACATCTCAATATGGGGAGCAAATCCTCGGATAAAATATAAATGTAGTCACAAACTGTCGAAATTATGTATTTGCGTGAGATCAAGTGTTTTACATATAAAATTTAACCTCCAAAAAGCACAAATATCAAATAACAATTTTATCATAAGTGCAACTTTCTGATGTCACTTTGATAACACACACGCCAAGTCCAACCAAAGTTATGAAGCTTGTGCGTTTTGGAGGTTAGATTTTATATCATATGTGCATAGCTTTTTGCCAATTAGTAATTACCAACTCATACGATTATAGACCCGTAACATTTTATCTAATTATTTGCCCCCATTTCGTGGGCATTGCTGCGACATATATATGCCAATACTATTAGATATACATATCTAATATATACCATCTTCATATATAAAAGAAGATGGTCGACCACTGGGTTGCCCTCTAGAATAAAAGAGTAAGAGAGTAAAATTCCTACAACACGTAGTTCTGATTCTGATCGCTGTTAAATAAACATTAAGTGATAATACGAGCCAGTAATAGTATTAATCAAAAGTTAGTAAAAAAAAAAGATATTGAAAAAACGGTAAAAAATGTATAAAAACAGATAATGCATACAAAATCAAATATAAGTAAATCCTGCATAATACATTCCTCAAAATTATTAAATGAATATTTCGAATTACAAGTAATATTTGATAGAAATATGCATGTAGACATTAAAAAAAATATAAATTATTAGCAAATAAAAAAATATTTTACATACATTTTTTAAATTTTTATGTAGTAGTATAATTTTGGTACGTTGTCACGTTTCATGCTGTAAAAGTATTATTATCAGTGTACATTTTAACAATGCACAATAAACATTTTTTAACAATTAAGGTAAATTATTATCCAGTAAAAAATTGTGTTTAAGAATTTCATTAAAAATTTCATAAATATTAAAACAGGCAAATTAAGTCATTACTTGCAAATTGCAAATACTGTCAAAACGAGAAAAAACAACACAATTTCGTCTGCACTCGATCAATTAAAACTTGCTGTTAATAGTACAATGTATTAAAACAACAAGTCTCAACGTTGTGTAAAAATAAATACATTGCAGACTTTTCATTAAAATTGAAAAACCTGCTGTAAATTCTGCCAAAGCAAATATACAATTATAACGGTACAGAAATTTTAATAAAATAAAATGTGTGTAGTAAAATTAAATGTTTGTAGTGTCGAGAAACTAAAATAATGATTCCAGTGAAATACAAAATTTTGTGAATTTTGTTATTAACAATTTCCTTTTTAACTTCCCTTAGGATAAGTTATAGTAATTGCAAAAAAAATCGAAAGTGAAAATTTTTATATATCATTACGTTTCAGTGTTTTCTGAACATTAGGGCATACTTTAGAAAAAATTATGTATGTGTGTGACGATTTCGAGAACACGGATCAACCGATTTGAATGATTCAAATTCGATTCCTATTGATAAGGAGACCACTTAGTTGTGTAATATATTTGTATTATATACAAGTTTAGTATTTGAACTACCTGAATTGTATTAAACATACAGTAATTCGAATTGAACGAAAAGAACAATAGTTTATACGTTACGACATGTGATATATATGTCACCATTTAGCTTAAAATAATACAAAACGTTGAAAAAGATCAATAACAAGATAATATATAAATTAACAAAAATATTGTATACCAACCAAGGAAAAACTCAAAAATAAAAAATTATAGTAAAAAAACAAAAAAACAATAGACAATAGATAGATCTAAGGCCCAAAGTATCAAAACCAAAAAATAAAATCGCAGTATAACAAAAGGTTAAAAAACCAGAATTTTCTCCTGGTGTTTACAATGCAATTCATAAGATTTTTTCAATGATTTAATATTTGTAATATATTAGACATTTTTAAGCTGATGATGTGTTTTTCATTAGAATCTCATTTTTAGGTAATAAATCTTGTTTCTCATTTCTATCGTTTCAAGTTGAGACTTTCAACCCAATTTTAGCGTTTCAAATTTTGATTTTCTTCTTTATTTATTAACAAAGGCAATATTCTTGACATATGACCTGACAAGATAGAAAAAACTAGTACCAAGTGGACGTAAAATAAATAATAGACGTTCTTATTGGATTTCTTGCTTTATATATATATATATATATATATATATATATATATATATATATATATATCGTGTATGCGATATACTCGAACGTGCCTATGCAATCAAATGTAAATTTAGTGACTCACAAAGATTAAAATAATACTATAAGATATGAGCTATGAAAAGTTCAATGAGTAATAGGTTTTATACCTTTTCTATATTAAATAGCACGTCTGTATAAAACTATATAATGGAAACTATAAATTGTATTTAAAAAAAATATTTAGTTCAGTTAATCATTAACTAAACTAAATATTGTTAAAGATTCATTGGTAAAATACCAAAACAAGATCCCAAAATAAAATTCGTTGTTATTGGGGTTTGCTTGTGAATAAATAAATAAATAAATAAATAAACAATCTCGTTAATATTAATCTCATTCATCAATTATATAAGAATATTTAAATAGAGTAGATAACAAATCACTATTCTACCACAATTTAATAGAAGTATAGATAAGTCTTATATATATAAACTAATATTGTCAGTATTTATTTTAGAATATGCCTCCATAAGCACCTGAGTATATATTTTTTTATTAAGTTATTCAGATGTTTTACAAGGGTTAAAACTTATTATTTTGACCCCTGTTGTCACACTTATGCTAATTTAGAACAGGTTTCAAGAGTTTAAAGGGATACAAAAAAAAACATTAAGGCATTCGACTTCCTTTTCAAAACTAGTTGAAGTGGTTTTATATCTCATTATGAAAAATGCATATTCTTTGTTGTATTAATTGATAAGTATTTACAAAAACAACCCTGATTATTAAAAATATGGACAAGATTTTGTGCGAATTTTCATTAAATGTAGTTCAAAAGCATCGATTGTTGTGTTTATCAAAATTGTTAAACATTTTTAAAAAAATAATTTGGAATTTATAAATTTAAACTTAAGACTAATGTCATACATTAACATTTTATAGATTTAAGAAAAATATTGTTAGAAAATTTTATCCATGCGATATAAAGCACCCAAATGTTACCGTTATGATCCCACAAAGATTCTGACAAAATTTTAATTTAATTAAAATTATTAACTAGTGGTGTATGGCATCGTGCCTTAAGGCAAATTGCTGGCACTTCCCGTACCGAAAATTAAAATTTTTACAAAAACTTTTGTGAAAAATTTGAAAAAATAGATTTTTGAAAATTTTGCCAAAAGAAATTGACTTAAGCAAAAATAGTTTTTTCTTATATTTAGATTATTTTTAAATATTTAGAACTTTTTTCAACAAAATATCGAAGCGCGTAAGCGCCGCCTCGCAGTTTATAGGATAAACATTGGTACGGAACCCAAAGAAACAAAATCTCTATAAAATATCTGATAATTTGATGTGCATATGTCTAATAATTATTTTTGACCGCCGAATGTTTAAGTTAAGACAAATAAAATAATAATAATATGTTTAAGTTAAGACAAATAAAATGTTTTTTGAGTCATTCAAATCGGACGCTTTAATCTCTAAAATTGAATTACCATATTTGAATCTTTTTGCCCCATATTTTCAAAACTATGCCAAAAACTAATCAGCAGTATATTTTTATTAATACAAATCGAATGTTTTTTTTGAATTATTCAAACCGGTTAATTCGTGTCCCCAAAATCGTCGATGAAAATTTATTATCAAACACACACACACAAACATCCATTTTTTTCTCGTAAGGTATGCCAAAATGTTCAGTAACTTCCAAAACGTAAACTTATGCAAAAATTTTCATTTACGATTTTTTTTGCGATTACTATAGTTTATCCTACATGAAGTTAATAATGAATTCTTTATATTTTTCTCTTATTCTTGCACAGAAATCAGAACTTCAATAAGGTTGCGAAAAATCTTTCTATCACCATTTCCAGAAAGCAAACCAACAATAATTGACCTATCTGTAGTTGACGATACATATTTTTAATTGGATGCAATGCGTTATTATAGAAACCGCGTTCCTAGTTATTGGAGGTTTAACTATACATACATAATTCATTCGTTATGATCGTCCTAAATTCTCTGGTATGTAAACATTTACGTCCAGGTTCCCCATGTTTTCCTTTCGAATTGTTATAGTTCTAAAATAATAATTTGGTCAGGCTGATGATGTACAAAATGCGTCTTGCGTAATTTTATTATGGCATATGTGTTCCATTAAGCGTTACCTGTAATAACAGCCAATAACGAACGTTCTTACCGATGACTATGCCAACGAAAACCTAAATTAGTCTGCGAAGGATTTTGGATGCACTAGCACCGAGATGCGGAAGACTATTTTTAATTATTCGTAATGATAATAATACGATCTTATAAATTCCTCAACGCGAACTCTTGTAAAATTTCCGGTCCATTCCAGATGCAACGATCAATCAATCTTGATCGACAACTGAACAAAAACAATCGTCACAATCTCAGTCGGTCGCTTCTGAATTACAATGTATGAAAATTCAGATATTCTTAATGTCACATTGAACAGCGTCCATATCAGGAATAAATTATTTATGAACGAACATTCGATTTGCATAACCGTCAATGAAGTGTGTATGATTATACATAATGACGATCGTCGAAACACAGATGGACGGCGGGAATAAATTATTTTTCTGTAATATGTCGTAATTTACCAAATACAGACAATCGGTGTGCTAATAATAATGTTACGTTTGAGTTCAGTGATAAATTCAATGTCGTATCGGTAATGTTTTACATTTGTATAATATATCATGTTTTGCTGGTGTAAATATATGGACTTGTGCGTGGCGTTTCGACAAAACGCCATGTCAATTAGCAAACGATGCTGATTTCTTGTTGTGCTGACTTCTCAACCCAAACGGTTGTCCCATCTTTATTATTACAATTTCTTTACTACTGATTATTTTTTTGGTTTGTGCAGCAATGCCAAATAAGAGCTGGAAACAACACCATCTATATTTCCAAGTAAAAACCGATGTCACTACTGCTTAACATGGCCTTCGAACCTTTTGATTGGAAGACTAAAGCTCTAACCACTAAGCCATGGGTAAGCTCAATTTATCTAATTAACATGGGCACGCGAGTAGGTAAGTGGCTAGAACGACTGGACCTGAATCAGAGGTCCTGCGTTCAATCCCGTTTCGAGCAGCCTGTTGTCAAGCAGTAGTGACAATGGTTTTCACTTGGAAATATAGATAGTCCAGTCATTACACTAAGTTCACCTCGGAATTCGAGATAACCACCTGTAAGACTGTAAATACTTGAATATTGACACCCTAAAGCTGTCTCAAAACTACATACGGTATTTACACCCTACCATATGTAGGTTTTGAGACAACTTTAGGGTGTCAATATACAAGTATTTACAGACTTACAGCTGGGTATCTCGAATTCCGAGATTCTTACCTAAGTTTAAATGACTGGACTAAGATAGCAATCGTTTCCAAGTGGAAATATCTCTTAATCCAACATTGCTGCATCAATAAATATTCGCTCAATTGCAGAAATTGTAATAATAGTTCATCACACAGAGAATGGACAACTGTTTGGGTTGCCATCTGTAGAACAAATAGTATTAAGTATAGCATTAAGTAAAATCAGCCCAGCAGCTTATAGAACTATTAGGTTCTGATTGCTGTTCAAAATAATAAAAAAAAATATTTTTTTTATAATTCAAGTGAAACCCGATTACACTCCTGCCTGACATCTGTCTGAAACCTTTTGGTTGAAAGCCCAAAGCACTAACCACCAAACCACAGTTAATAAACTCAATTTGTAACAATCAATCATTATGGCAATGTATCCAGATGCCAAGATAATAATTTAATAAAAAAAAACAATCAATTATTATATTCCATCAAAACAAACGAAAACTGTGCTATGTTAATTGCATTTTGTTTTGTTTTAAAACTTTTGTTATGATATATTAGATCCAGCCATCCAAACAAGTCGTTTAGATAATGAAATAATAGTTAGATATTATTAGAGCACACGATGTACAGAAGTCATTGATAGCAGATCGACCTTATATGCATCAATGATTTATATTAATTGCATTTGGCTACTCTTTACATCTGTATATGACATCATAAAGAAATAAATTCCAATACCACACACAACGACCAGAATTCTTGCATACTTAGAAATTATATATAAAACTTGGATAAATATTCTATGCGTACATTTTTAGCATTTTTGTTTCGGAGATTTATATTTTAAGTATTTGCTCCGTATTTGATTATTGTTAAGATAAATTCATTTGTTATCTAGCAATGAACACTTAAAAAATATTTACTAAAAAATAATGAGCACGGCTTGTAACTGACACATTTCTAACATTTTCTTACATTTTTTTTGAATTTTCAGAATCAGTTCAGGAAAAGTTTCAACGAAAACTTTTGCACTGATCTGCCTATTATAAGGAAACGGCTCGGCAGATCGTCTCGCAAAACTAATCAACACTAGTCCTTACCGTGTTTCATAAAATCAATTTAAAATTTTTGAAATCGGCTGGAAATTGACTAGGCAAGTTTTGAGTCACACATACTTTTTCCAATGTTGGTGTCAAAGGATGCAGAATGTCCTGGAACTTCGAAAAACCAAAAGTGGCAAATTGGATTTTCTGGTAAAAACAAGCTTGTCTTTCAGGATGTTAATGAAACCCGGTTCTTTAAAACACGCGAAAGAATTTTGTTGATGTTTATCTCATAAAGCCAGGAACGAACCAGATTCCATTATTACATTAATTACCATTATAACAAATACTAAAATCAATAAATTGACTTGCATTTGGACGTAATAATCACATACAACCCATTGCCAATAAAAACAAGATTCATTTTCTAATTATCGAGAAACATCTGATCACTTTCATATACATCTCTTCTCTACACACCAACTCCACGTGCACCATTGTGCAATAATTACTAATTAATTATTAATGCTGCAAATTAAATTTTATTGCTGGTAGAATTTGGTATATGACCTTTTTTTAATCATATGGATATATGAAATACTGAGACATGAACACATGCGATTTGTGGTGACAAATGTCGTGGGTTTTGCCTTATTAGAATAACGTGGGACAAAACTAAGCACCTTTTTACATCTCACACGTAGTATAGAAAAATTTGAGGAATCTGATAGTATCTATTTATTCAAATTAATTAAAATTAACAAATGAATACAAACTTTGAATAGCTGCACGTGTTTAATTTAAATTATAACTTATCTAATATTGAAAATATCCTAATCGTTTAATTATGTTCTACTGTCGTGTTTATGGTGTGCAAAGGTCTCTATAACAGAAATTATTATAACCGTATAATTCAAATATCCAAAGTAAAAATGTTATGTGGGAGAAAAATATAATCATGAAATGTAGTCTAAGGTAGTTCGTCAGATTAATCAATAATGAGAGTGGATTAGTTTTATCGCACATCACGAAATCAAATTTCTACTGATATGTTTTATGATAAAAATTTACATTGTTGTGTGCACATACTGAATTTAGAAGTACAAAGTATCTTACAACATTCTTTTCTATCTTTTCAAATCTTTATTGAAGCAATAAAAAAACATTGCACAAGCACCCAAAGCCGTTGTCAAACATACAGGGTGTTCCAGAACTCGACGTCAACCTGGAACGAGGTGAGGATGGAAAAAATTAGAAAAAAAGACTATCTCATGCTGTTTGAAAAAGGACATTTAAGAAAAACTTAGAAATTTGGCAAAAAGCTAAGAATCAAAATCATGAGAAAAATGGATAGTGACCAGATTTGCCTAAAATGATGATAGTGACTAAAATGGATTAGCCATTCAAGTTGTATTCACTTGTTTTTTTAGTACGAAACTACCAAGTATTGTATTGTACCATTTTATAATCCTGATTAAATGTGTAAATTTTTAATAGCACTTTAGTACATTTGTTTCAAGGAAGGGCCTTCAAAATCTTCAAAGTTTCAAAATTTTAAAGTCATAGTTTAGCAGATAGTTTTAATTCTAAAAAACTTGGGTCAATCGTGTCATTATTTTTTACTGTAGTTCTCGAAATGTTATTTAGGATAACGGTCCCAATTTTTAAACATGCAAACATAAAAATTAACCACATTAACCAAAAGATGGTTTCAACTTCACCCTAGGTTTTACTTAAACGCACATAATTTTCAAGTTGCATGAAATAGATTTTTTTCTGTCACCTATTAGACGTCGAGTTTTGGAACACCCTATATAAGAGTGTTTCTTCTAATTTGTTGTTCTCGTAATTATGTTCTGTTATAATTTATCGTTCACACGAAACGCATGTTATGAAAGAAACCAAGGAAATAATTTAACAATGATTTTATGATCTTTCTTCTCTCACAGTATTTATCAAGAAGGAACCATTGTAACAAAATAAACTTCCTGCAGTCAATCAAGATTCCATTAACTAATACATTTGCAAATCCACTTTGCTCTAAATATAGTTGTAATCGTTCTAAATATAGTGTAATGAAAATTATAACAAAAACTCAAATAGTTCAATGTTTTGCATTATAATATTGCGTTTATGATTTGTCGTGTAAGCTATATTGATGACTCTGACCTAGTTTGGTTGCGGTAATAAAACAAATTTGATATCGACCCATTTTGCTAATTGCTGCAGGATTGATGGAAGATGTAAAAAGCCTTTGTCACTCAAGTTAATTCTAGCCGTTAGTCATTTTAGAAAAACGAAACTAGTGGTGCATGACATCGTGCCTTAAGGCAAATTGCTGGAACTTCTAGTACCGAAAACTAAAATTATTAAAAAAAAACTTTGCAACTTTAGTAGGAATCGAATTGAATTATTCAAATCGGTTGATCCGTGATGTTCGCGAAATCGTCGACGAAAATTTTTATCCGCTAACACACATACACATACACACACACATACATCCATTTTTTCTAATAATGAGGTATGCCAAAATGTTCAGAAACCTCTAAAACGTAAAGATATATATTGATTCGTATTGATAAGGAGACAAGCTGATTAGTTTTTAACAAAGGCAGGTCTAACCGTTCCAAAGATATAGAGCAAAAAGTGCCAAAAACGGTAACTCAGTTTTTAAGAGAACGGAGCGTCCGATTTGAATAATTCAAAAAACATTTTACTTGTATTAACAAGATGAACTACTGATCAAATTTTCATGAAGGCAGATCTAGCGGTTTCGGAAATCTAGTAAAAAAAGTAAAAAAAATGCCATCTGGCGGTCAAAAATGATCATTAGACATATCCACATCAAATTATCAGATATTTTATAGAGATTTTAACAATAAGTATAAATTTTGTTTACATTCCTATGGTCTCCGTACCAATGTTTATCCGTTAGACGGCGGCGCGGCGCTTACGCGCTTCGATATTTCGTCTCTATGCAGTTAAAGCATTACGATTGCTTTGAAAAAAAGTTCAGAATTTCCAAAATATTTCAAAATAAATTTTTCTTCAAAAAGTCTTTTCTTTTTCAAAAAAAGTAAATTTTTGTCAAAAATTTATAGTTTCTCGAAAATCTAATTTTTTCAGAGTAATTTTTTTTCAAAAATGTTAATCTTTTTAAAAAATAATAATTTTTGGTACGGGAAGTTCCAGCAATTTGCCTTAAGACACGATGCCATGCGCCCCACTAGTTTTGTTATTTTTAGTATATGGCTGTTTAAAAGGCAACCCACTAGTTGCTGTTGTAACAATTTTTGAACAAAATTTTTTTACTTTTATTACCATGCCCCCGTAAGATAATTTTCACTTGATATTATATTTGAGATCCAAAATCTCCAGAGAAAATCGGATATGATACTGCTTGATATCGAGCGGACCGAGGTTATAAAACAATTAATGATAATATATGATTTATATACCTAGAAGTACGCATATGATGTCATGTGTTATCACAAAACCCAAATACAAGCGATTCGTAATACCGCACTTGCTAGAATTTAAACAGTTTACATCTAAAAATAACTTCCTTTCAATGTATTTATAAAATTCTGGCTATCACATCATTAGTCACAAATAGCAAAGATTAATTTCTGGTAATTATTTCTAATTATGATTGTATCAATAACGAATTTTCTGTTTGCTATTGTGACACCCATTTTTTTTGTAACATCTGCTTCTTTTATATCAATGTAAAACTGCCAAAGAAAGGTAAATTTGAAATATATTGCCTGACAGATGTACATAAAGGTGAGAAATAGAAAAAAATATTGGCAAAATTATCATTGTTGTATGGAATTTCTTAGTTGGAAATAATAATAATGCAAGCAGTAACTTGAAATAACAAAAAGAGAAATTGGTAATTAGATTTTGGAACTAAAATTTAAAAATTGAAATAATAAAATTAACATTTTGGGATACCTTAGAAAAAAATGGATGTATGATGTGACGTGCATACATGTGTGTTTGTTGTGTATAGTATGTATGTATGTATGTATATTTGGATACAAATTTTCGACCAATATTTCGAGAGCATGAATCAACCGATTTGAATGATTCAAAAAGCATTGAATTTACATCGACGAAGAGTCATGCAATTTACATGTACGATGTCATGCACCACTAGTTTTTTTTTTCATTTTATTACATTCATTATCTAAAATCTGAGAAAATGGGCGCGGAATAAAACAAAAACATTTTACATTCGTATTGATGTATACGTCTTGTATTTTATCGAGGCCATAACTCAAACAAACGTCTACGAGACAAATTATAATTCATTTGAACACTTTGAAAATTATAGATAACACTCAATTTATATGATAAGATTTATCATTGCTTCTTTAAATAATACCTTGAGTAAACGATTGGCAAAATTGTTAGCAAACTGTTACTAAAAA
This sequence comes from Ctenocephalides felis, assembly GCF_003426905.1. NCBI lineage: Eukaryota > Metazoa > Arthropoda > Insecta > Siphonaptera > Pulicidae > Ctenocephalides > Ctenocephalides felis. Next base: position 181,212,015 of record NW_020538040.1, on the reverse strand, counting down.
TATTTACTTTTATAAAGCTTATAAAAAAATCATTAAATTTTAGGCGGATACATGAGGATTTATATACTAGATTGCTTGGAATTTTATGACAAAATTTTTAACGGTTATCTTATATTTATATCTTTTATCAAAAGTCAAACGTTCAACTTCACTTACGATATTTTTGCAGAATAAATTAATAATATTAAACTAATTTAAGAACGGTTAATTACTACCATAAAGTGTAATTAATATATAATTAATATTTATGATTTTTTTCACAAATGACAAATTTACATATGCAAGCATGTGTGAACCAACTGCTAAAATTCAGAGAAAATTAGAAAATTCTCAAAAAAAATTATATCAGACACATATCAATTTATATATCATTTGATTCACAATTTTCGAGAAAATTCAGACAAAACTCCTACAATTCAGTAAAAAAAGCGAGAAATTTCAGAAAAATTAAATGCAGACACATATCAATTTCCTTAATATTCGTAATTTTATTACAATTTTTTAATTATGATAAACTGGTTCCAAGAAAATCCTTAATAACTTCGTTTTACAAACTTTTTTTTATTATTATTTTAAAAAAATTATTAATTATTTTTAAAATATGTTTGTTCGTATGACACATATACACTCTTCCTACGATTATTCTGAAAAACTATTTGAAAATATTTTAAAAATGCAGAATTATTCGATTAATTATAAAATTATTTTTACAACAAATATATTTATAAATCGACCGATTGATTTCATTCATTTGTTTGAAAATATAAATTAATCGAACTTATTTGTTTATAAAACAAAAGCTTTGATTTTATGAACATGTTAATTAAATTTCAAATAGCTTCATTTATATTTGTCATTATTTTATCTAACAATTATGAATGTTATAATCTTGGTTGTTTTGGTAATATAATTAATTAGAATTTTATATAAAAAAATGTTGTAACTGTGTGTTTTGTTCGATGTGAATATTTTATACAAATTAATTTAAAAAAAATATTTCAATAAAATTTGTTTATTCATTTTACAATTAACTTTCCGTAGGGTATAGTATGTTTGGATGTATGTATGTTTAGATACATTGTAAGATATGTATATATGTTTTAGTTTTGAATAGTTTTCGTCCACGATTTCGAGAGAATAGAGCATCCGATTAGAATGATTCAATAATATTCAATTTGTATTGAAAGGAATTGTGCTGATTAGTTTTTGGCAAAGGCAAGTCCAGTTGTTTCGTAGACAGAACAAACGTGCAAAGAATAGCAGATTCCGAGAGAACGTAGTATCCGATTAGAATGATTCAAAAAAACATTTTGCTTGTGTTGACGGGCGTAAAGAAATTTTGAAAGGTTTAAATTTCAGAAATTTTAAAGCCCACTTATATGTTTGAATTATGTAATTCTTATTGTTAGAAATATGAAATAAGATTCTATAATGCATCATGAAATATTGGATAAGGATAAGGCCCTTCATTCCAACTCGGCTTGTTTAGATTTTGCTTATTTACTTTTCTTGTAAGTAAATATAAACGTCGACCGAATTATAAGATTTTATTCTTTGTCTATAAAAATACGAATAATACATTTATTTTTTATTTTGTTACGAATGTAATTTTGTAATTAATTTAGATTTTCTGAATGATGACAGAAATCAAGTACGAGTAAAACGTTTGTAAAAGAATTTGAAATGTTAATTCATTTTTAATAAATGTTAACTATAGGATATAGGGTAAGGTTAACAGAAAACAATCAGGATTGTAATATCACCTTGTAAATTAATACAAATCATCGATTTCATTAAAAAAAATCCCTATTGTCAAACATCAGATGCAAATATTTAAGAAAACCTTGATTATATCAAAATAAAATTAATAACATCAAGATATATAATATTAAAATAAAAAAAAATATTCCCTATTGTCAAACTTTAGCCCAAAATGTCATTTTTTTGTTTTTTTTTTATTTTTCTTTATTATTTTGTCAATCAAGACATATAGAATCTTATAATACAAAACTGTTTGCTTAGGAAATAGAAAAAACAATCAAATAAAGTATACAATATACATAGTAACAAAAATCAATAAACTAAAGAAAAATAATAAAATGAAGTAAGAAATAAAAATATGAATAAAAACAATTGGCTTGGTGAAAGGGGTTGCCGAAGAAAAATGTCAAATGATAACTTAATTGTACTTCAAGACATTTATATTCGAAAGAATTTTGATTGAAAGGATTAATGATAGCCTTGATTTTATTAACATAAGATTAATAAAATCAAAATGTATAATGTTACATTTCAAGAATCATTCTAGAATTTATAAAAAAACAATTGCCAAACTTCAACCCAAAATGACAAATGATTACTTAAGTAAGTACAATTAATTAATTGTACTTTAAAATATTTAGTTTCGGAAAAGTTTGATTCAAAGGTTTAATATCTTCGATTCTATCATCATAATAAAATTCGATTCTATTAATTTACAAAATCAAAATATATATTTTAAGAATCATCCAGTATTTAAAATAAAAATAATCCGAATTGTTAAACTTTAGCCCCGCAATGTCAAATGATTTGAAATATATGTTTTTATGAAAACTGATTAAAAGATGTAATAAATTGTATTCACTAATCCGTTATTGAAATATTTTTAAACATTTCCAATATAAGCGCCAGTAAAACTTAAAACAAACGTTAATTGAACTCAGGTAATTCTTTCTATAGTAAACATTATCACATGGCATCATAATCTTTCTGTTGTATCTACACGCTGCCTCTCCATATAAGGCTATGATACCTTCTCTCACTGCTAACTCCTACGCAAAAGGTGAAATAAAATGTAACACGACGACTGTTAATGAATTTTCAAAATTTCCCAACCACCTCAATTACGAACATCTTGCAAATTAACTCGTTAAAAATCAAATCTTAAAATTAATTTACCTGCTGCGCTACAGGTTCTAATATGCTCTCGATTGTTTTTGTATGGAAAACAGGCATTATTGTAACACACTAAGGCACCACAAATATTAACAAATATTTATAAATAAATAATTTAACAATTTAAAATTAATTATATAATAATTTATCACACAAATGTCAACTGATACGTGATAAATTTAATAACACACAGCATGTAGCACAGAACCACAAGACAGGCGGCAGCACGACGAGCTCACTACTTGCAGTCCTCTGCTGACTAGTGTGAGTCACGTTACGTATATAATCGTCGATCGAACTCATACAAGGAAAACTTGTTAGACCGACGGCTGGTAGTAATTTCGCAACGCGTTTTTTTTAACTTCCCGTAGTTATAGCTATAGCAAGTTATAGTAATCGCAAAAAAATCGAAAATGAAAATTTTTATATATCTTTACGTTTCAAAACCTCCTGAACATTTTAGCATACCTTAGAAAAAATGGATGTATGTGTGTGCGTGTGCGTGTATGTGTGTGTGTGTTCGAATACAATTTTCGTCGACGATTTCAGGAACACGGATGAAGCGATTTGAATAATTCAAAAAGCATTTGATTCGTATTGTTAAGGAGACGTACTGATTAGTTTTTGACAAAGGCAGGTCTAGCCGTTCCGAAGATACTAAATCTAATTTTTCCAAAGTTAAAAACAAATTAATTTTTTTTAATCCTTTCCACTCGGATGGCGCAAAATTCATAAAAATCTCGGAATTAGCAGGTCGAAAGGGTTAAAAAAAAAATTTTTTTGGTACGGCAAGTTCCAGCAATTTGCTTTAAGACACGATGCCATGCACCACTTATTATCGTTTTATTTACTTTTACTTATATCTAGCATACCTTTTACTCTTGCATACATATTACAGCTGGATACGACTTTTCCGCATAATACGCCACTCGATGCCGCTCCATGCACTTTGAAACATTGTTCCTATCCCGCATAATACACCTCACTGTAATTAATTATATAATATATTAGTTCTGAATTAGATGTTGAAATATATACGTATTAACAGAGTTTAATAATTGGGTATAACATCAATAATGATCATGAATTTCATTAAAATTTTATTTTAAATCTATACGTTAGGGGGGCGCCCAATAATTACGTGAGGATTTTAGGAGTAGGAGGGGTTCCACAAAAAATTAAAATATCACGTGAGAGAAGGAGGGGTATAGTAAGATATAACGAATTCTTATTTTTTACAAGATTTTTTTAAAAAATATTCTAACATTTTAAAAAAATAAAAAAATTTACCATTTTTTCTCGTAACTAAAAATACACATGATGTTTGGTGGGGAAGGAGGAACCCATGATTTAATATCACCAAGGGGGTGGGGGTCCAAAAATCCTTAAAAAATCGATTACGTGATGGACGCCCCCCCCCCCTTCGTAAATTTATAGTAGTATCCTTCATTTGGTGGAATTTAAATAACAATAAACTAAAATGTATAACAATTGAGTTGAAAAAATACAAAAATGTAAAAAGTAAAAACAATGGGATAAGCAAATTGTAAGTACTTATAGATCTATAATCATTTTTTTAAAGAAATTTATGATTTTTATTAATGTTGTTAATTATAAGACTGTTTATATATAATATACAAAATTAATTCTTTTAAAGTGACGTTTAAAAAGGCAGCGTTCTATAAAATAGATATTAGACTTTGGAATCGAATCATCAATATATGTATACAATGCACTTGGGGGGCGTCCATTAATCAGTGATAGATCTTTTAGGGAGTTTTGGACCCCTCTCACCCTTGGTGATATGTCGTGATATTTAAATATACCCCCCTCCCCCAGTAAACATCATGTGTATTTTCAGTTACGTAAAATTTTTTGAGCAAATTTTTGGAATTTACGAAAAAATCGTATATTTTTTTTGAAAATTCAGGTAAAAAAATAAATTTAGTGCTAACTAAGGGGGCGTCCATTAATCACTTGAGGCTTTTAGGGCGAGGGGGGATTTGACATAAATTTACGAAAAATCACGTTGGGGAGGGGGTCTAGTAAGATATCACGTGTATTTACTTTTTATCTGATTTTTTTTAAAATCCGAACATTTTCAAAAAAAAAAAAAAAATTACCATTTTTCCCGTAACTAAAAATACACGTGAGATTTGGTGAGGAAAGAAGGGGTAATTTTGAATAACGCCAAGGGGGAGGGGAGTTCAAAAATGTTTAAAAAGTCGATCACGTGATTAAGGGATGCCCCGTAAAATAAAAAAGAAACATTAAATTTAGACTTACATTTTCATAAACTCATAACTTATTAGGAATATGAATAAAGTACTTTTGTAAAAGGTCACTACATTGCGTTACATCTGCAATCTATGACATTGCACATGTAGCCGTAAATTATAGTTTTTATAATATTTTACTTACAAAAAATACTGTTAATAAATATGTATATAAAATATTTATCACATCCATGCATAAATAAATACTAGTTACAAATGAATATTTCTGTACATACCACCAGCTGTCATTTTAATACGCACACAAAGAAAGTAATCTATATGTATAACTCGCGAATCTCCTGAAGTCAACTGAAAATGATTCTTTGCGCTCTCTCACTAAATACCAATATTTTTTCCCGGGTAAAAAAAATTAATATTACAATTATTTCGAGTCTAGTTTTAGGAATGACAATCAATAGTTATTTGACAAACAAAACATTAAAGTAACAAATTTTTTACCGCCAACTATGCAATGGGTTGCCTGATGTGAAGTGAATGACCTTTTTTCGTTCGTTTGATTTTTAAATAATTGTTAGGAAGATTCAAATATGTAATTGTTTATTAGTGAAAATTATATTTGAATATTCGTTAATTATTAAAAGTATCAAACAATATATGTTAGTTTTAAATACAATTTAGTCTATGATATATTTTCAGCTAAAAATGTACTTGAAGTTGGCGCGCTTGTAACATTAACAATTTACAACATGGACATTCAAGATTTATATGATGGATTAGAAATTTAAGTTTTTATTGGATGTGAATAATAAAAGTGGGTATGAAATTGTTAATAAAATACAATAAGACTTATTATTGCAATTTAAATTCATAGTTGCAGGTAGGACTATTTACTATTGAATATATATATTGTACATACTACATTTAAAATTATTAAAACAAAAGGCAAATTCTCACTTACCTTTGATCTTATTCCTGCCATTTATTTCTATTTTTCTTCGCCTCCACCACATTTGAAATTCCCTCCATCAATCTGTCATGTTTTTGACAGTTGTGTGCTGCACAAATTGCATTGTCAATTCCTTCCATTGTTCAATTTTTGACATCACTTGTTGTCGTAGCGCTTTGTACTAATAATTATAATCTTTGTCGCTCATTACCAAATTATTTGTGATGGTAAAACAATAGACAAACGCGATGTACAGATTTAAATCTAGTATTGAAATGCAAAATTACTAAACGTGTCTTTTAAATTACCTTCAAATTCAAAACAACGAGTGAATCGTCCGAATGATTTTTATATTCTTACTTTTTGTGATATTAACTGATTTGTGATAATTTAATATGGAATTATTGGGTAACTCAAAGATTTTTATATGACTAATTGGTATACTGGAATCATCTGTTACTTATGAAGTGCTAATTGCCAATAAGATATGTTTAGATATATATTAATATGATATTGATGAAAAGGTTACTGCACTTCTACCCATGCGTAAATCTGTAGAAAATCTCTTAATATCATCTCATGATGTAATAGGGCAGAGTTTTAACCAAGCCTTGGCTTTCTCGGGCGCCATGGCTGCCTCCGCACCCCCACAGACATCACCGCTTGCAGAACACCGCAGATCACCCAGCCCAAATTTAAGTCCCAGCAACAGCCCCAAAGCAAGGAACCGTAGAGAACATTCACGCAGTGATACACATTTGTTTGTACCGTCAAATGAGTTTTATAACAACAATGTAGAGAAGACTGATGGAGCTGAACAGGATAACATTAGTCGATCTAGTGACTCTAGCCAAGTCATAGATCTAAGTCGCTCTGTTTCTCATGAAAGTGAAAGAGGAGATAAAGACAGCAGTAGGATAACTAAGCGTGATTCCAGAGTTAATGATCGCACAAAGAAAAAATCATCCTGGTATAATGTTCTTTATCCTAATTACAAAACGCGATCAGAAGACTTCAAAAGAATTTTTAAGGACGTTCCAGATGATGAAAGACTTATTGTTGAATATTCTTGCGCAATGCAAAAAGATATATTACTGCAAGGTAGGCTTTATGTTTCTCAGAACTTCTTATGTTTTTATGCAAACATTTTTGGTTGGGAGACATCTGTATCATTGAAATGGAGAGAAGTGACTGCTATAACCAAAGAAAAAACTGCATTGGTAATACCTAATGCCATTTTAGTTTGCACTGAAGCAGAAAAACACTTTTTTACTAGTTTTACTGCTAGAGATAAGGCACATTTAATGCTATTCAGAGTATGGCAGCATGCGCTCATGGATCAACCTGTACCAATGCAAGTAATGTGGAAATGGGTTCATAATTGCTACGGTGATGAATTGGGCCTCACAAGCGATGATGAATATGCAGCCCCGAATGATGAAGAAAAGTTATCTAGTGCTCGTTTGTCTGTAGAATCTTTTTCTGAAGAAGGTTTGAGTGTTGCTGAGCAAAACATAGAAATTGAACATGCAGAAGAAGCTGACAGTAACATTGATTTATCAACATGCATAACATTACCACCTGGTAATCCAGAAACGCCATTGAGAGCCTCGACTCCAGCTGAACAACTTCCAACTGATTTATCCGACACCACTGATTCTGATGTAGAGAAGTCTGCGCCTTTTTTGCCAAAATCAATCATATGCCCAGCTCCACATGTAGGCAGACAACTTGTTCAAGCAGAATTTCCAATACATGTTGACACTTTGTTTACGTTGCTTTTTACTGGTTCACAATTTTTAATAGATTTTCATGCTGCCAGAAACACGCAAGATTTAGTTCAGGGTTCCTGGGCACAAAATACGCACGGGGTAAAAAGTCGTACAGTCTCCTTAACTGTAGCTTTAACGCAGCCTGTGGGACCGAAAACGTCGCAGGTAACTGAGACTCAGGTGATGTTGCCTTGCAGTAAACCTGGCCAGTTGTATTCCATAGATATTGACTCTGTGAATGTAGGCATTCCTTATGCAGCAAGTTTTTATGTTACAATGCATTACTGTCTTATTCGTACTGGTGATCAGCAATCTAGTATTTCAGTGCACGCACAAATTAAATACAAAAAATCTGTTTGGAGTGTCGCAAAAGGTTTTATTGAAAAAAACGCTTGGGCAGGTTTAGAAGACTTTTTTGATGCCCTCATCAAAGCCTTAGCGGAAGAATGTGAACTTTCTCCAAATAGACAAAGAAAATCGCGAAGGAGAAGACGCGTAACGGCACCAGTGCCTCGTCCTACTGATGACGGATTCAGATCTCGTAGTTCTCATATTTTGCCATACACAAGCAGAACATCCAGTCAGACTGTTAATCATCCAGTGAGGAGATCCACAGATTCTTTAGCTTGGGGAGTGCTGGTCATTCTCGTCATTTTAGTATTTTTAAATGCTGCATTATTTTATAAATTATGGGCTCTTGAGGAGAAATCTTCACAAGGACCTACAGAGGTGCATGTTATGAGAAATCCACCGCAATCTCATGATGAATGGTTAAGAGTATTACAGCGTCAGGAATCCTTGCATTCTGCAGAAATGAGAAAATGGCAAAGGGTACTTCATTCAGCGATCCAATTGCTTCGAAAGACAGAGCAGAGCTTAGGGGAATTGCATCAAGCACTGCAGCCTGTCACCCCACCCGCTGAAATACCAGAAAAACACTCAGAATTATAATTCTGAAGCGCTATTGTTAATATTATTGTAATAAAATTCCCATGGCATTTGTGATCATATATGCAAGAATGTATAGATTATTCCTAGTCTTACTTTACTTAAAAAGCAGGTTGCATAGATGTTAGAATATAAGTAGATCAATTATGTACCTATATGCATTCATAGAATACAATTTCTATTATGAAATATTCCAATTTATAATTGTTAAGAGATCTCTTATTTAAAAATTATCAAATTGTCGGTTGTTCAATGATATTTTAATAGATTGCAGAGATGCGTTCCATTTCTCTTTCTTTTGTGTGTTAATTAATTATTATGCATCGAGAACAACTTACTATCAGAAATCAGTATGTTATTCTTATCAAAGTATTTTAATAGTTTTGTTAGTTTTAATATGAATTATTTATCATTTAAGTGTGAAGCACTTAATTTTAAATATTGTATATCATTGCCACATAGAAATTTATCATGTTATTTATTCTTGATGTATATGCATATAAATGTGTATATAAAAAAAATGTGAAATTGAAGAAATAAAGTTTCGACAACAATAAAATTCTTTATATAAAGAAAATATTATAAAAAAAAAACACTTACCAAAGTTGAAGTTTAGAATTATTATATCACTATTTTCTGAAAATGGTCGTTTCAGCTTCTAATAAGATGTAACAATACAAAAACAAAAATTAAATTATGTGTGAATCATCAATATATAAATAAAATTATTTTTGCACAGCAGATTCCTCTTTTAACCCTTTTTACTCAGTTGTCCCCATGAGGGACAACGAAAATCTAGCTTATCGCTCGGCTGTCTCCTTTGAGACACTCGGCAGTTTTTATACACGATGGCTCAGTTCGTATTAAAGCATGGAATATGTATAGATCAAGGATGAGCAACCCGCGGCCCGCAAGCTACATGCGGCCCTCCAAGCATTTCGAAAGTAGAGTTTCATTTAATTCATCACCTTTATTTCATGAATAAATTAGTTATATATTTTTGAAGTAAAACTTCTTTATGCGCGACTAGGGCGTAAATCTGTACAAATGCAACGAAAATTGTGTTACGCCCGAACTGTACGTTATTCGCTCTTAATGAAATCATTTCAATACGGGTCGATTGTGATAAGTCGTCGTGTATGTGAATAGAGGTCTGTCGTTGTATGCGTACCGATATCAACATGAAAATAGGCATAGATAAATAAACATTTTAAAGTTGCATCGTAGTACAAATCTTGATTTAAAGAAAAGTGCCTGAATCAGAAGAATATTTTACCCTGTTTCTTGAAATTAATTAAAACAAGTTAAACATTTGTGCCGTGTACTAAACGTAAGTTTATTGATTAGAAATTATTTCTATTTGCATTTCTATATTATTCGCAGTTTCAACAAATCTTTGAAAATGAAAAATATTTTTTAGGCAAGACAGATATTAAAGCTGTTCAAACGATGAAATTATATCGCCAGCGAAAAACTAAAAAATACAAGCAGTCGATAAATGTATGTTAATTTTTAATTACATAAAGTTGCGAAAAATAATATTAGTACTCTTTTTTTCAATAAAGCGACCAAGCTATTCGTATGTCCTTAATGTTCACAAATTCATATAAAACAAATTGCATAACATACACATTAAGATCGAGTTTTCAGCATGTACGTTACAAATAGAATGCGGTTGCAAGTTGCTGGTACATTGTTGTTGAATCAGTTTTGACTGATAAGGGTTAAAAACCCATTAATCTATGAATATCTAATTTTCATACCTGAATAATCTGAAAAGTAAAATTTTACTGATATGTTTAAGACAAACATCAAACTCGTACTTGAAACAGTCTCAACATTTCCTGTTATTTAATAATACATAATAATACAGAATATAAATAAGGAATTCATAATATAATTTTGCAAAAGTTATTTTGCATTTTTGTACAATAGTTATTGGTTTGAAAATATCAATTATCACATATCCGACTATCTCAAACACACATACACAACACACTTTCTTTAATATTTATGTAGCCTGTATAAATGCAATTATTATCTATCAATTCTCAATAGCAAATAGAAATATTCTTAATTCGTTACACGGGAGGTTGAAGTAAATCGCTATACTGCATGAGGCACTCACGAAGGCTTCTAGAGACCTGAGAAGAAGCTGTTACAGTACATTCCACTAAGTAGGGATACAAGCCTATTAATTGATTCCACGCTGATACATCGACTTAAAAAAATAGATTAGATTAATAATAATTTAATACTAAAAAAAAAATATTTAGACTTAGTCACCTTTTCCAGCTGGGGCTTTTTTCATTGAAATTATAAGTGTTGCTACAGCTTTCAATACAAAGATATTTCAGACATTCTGTATCTAATTTAAAAAATTAATTGTATTTATAATAGTTAAACGAGTAGAAAATGTGGTATATGAAAATAGAAATACCTCGGTAAAGGACATTTTCCACTTTGTCTTTCATCTTCATTATATTTTTTCAATACTTCCTGGAACCTGTAAAGTAATGCTGTAACAGCTAACCGGCCTGCTACACCACCTTCTTTTCGTGTTTCATTATTTTGCTCATTTGAATTATAAAATCATTATCAATATCATCACTATCCAGTAATGAAAATTGAAGTAAAGTCTCAAAGCAAGTTTAGCAAATTCTTCACGTAACTTCAGCTCAGACTCTGAATCTAAATAGAATTATTATAAATTATTTAAAATTAATATTATTATAATAAATATATTCTATTGCTGAAATGTGTCTCTAATACCCATGTTTGAACCGGTTGCTGAATGAATTGAGCCTTTATTAAGTAGCACAACCACTTTGAGAATAAATTGCTTAGGCATACAATGCGAATACGGTAAAACCTCGGCACGTAATAATTCTATCACTTGACAGTCAATTGTTTCATCTGTTACTAAATCATCTAAGCCATGATCTGCACCCATGACACTAAAAAAGATTATATTTAATAAAAATTATGAATAAACAAGTACAAAAAATCTTTGTACAAGTACCTCTTTGGAAATAGAAAATGATCAAGAGTTTCATATAACTCCGACCACATTTCTGTAAAATGTTCAGCATTTGATCTTGCTACTGGTAGACCAGTCTTAAGAACAGTCAGTAAACTAGCGATGGCTAATTTCCATGTAGTTTGAGAAACACAGTTGTATTTCAAAGATAAAGGCAGATGGATGGCCTAAAATAAACATAAAAGAATGTAACTAATTATGTATTATCAGAAACACTAAAAAAAATATTAGTGATGCAGCTATGTTTAAAGTTTTAATAATTTTATTCTTCAATTGTTCTTGAGAAATCATGGCCAAAAATAGGTTTACCTTGATAATTTCATAAAGAATATTATTTCGTATGACTGGAACCTCACTTGCTGTTTGTTGGTATAATTTCACAGCATGGCTCATAGATTTCTCTCCAAAGGGAACAAAAACTGTTGTGACCCATTCATTAGAAATATTTCTAGATCCTGCTACATTTTTAGTATCACCATTTTCTGTAGTTGGCGGTGCACAAGCTAATATTGAAAAATTAAGGAGTTGTTTAAAAATAGGTGCTATCATAAGATTTAATTTCACCGGACAAGATAGAGCTTCATTTTGTAATAGCTGCATACAATGCAGTACCCCATCTTGGAGAGGTGTAATAGTCATATCAGATAAAGGAGGCACCATATAAGTAGCATTATCATTACTGATTGGTACAATCATTGCATTTTTCAGAACTTGACACAATTTATTCAAATCTTCGGGAGTGAAGTTATTTCTTATATGCTGAAATACTGCAGGAAATATCTGTACAAGAGCTGTAAGTAGACTTTGACTAGGAACATAACAATCCTCTTTGCTCAAACTTTCACCAAGCATAGTACTTTCTACACCAATGTTAATCCAAATTCTCCAAGCTACGTTCCACAATTGTGTATCAGCGTTATTATAGATACGCCAGAGTGCCCATCAATACTTTTATCACTTTATTTGAATATAAAATTTTTGGAATGATTTAATGCAGCTAGTGAACTTCATTATTTTTACTTAATGCTGAATATTCTATGAATTCTAATAACAACGACCACGCTTTTGGAAAATCTCCAAGTTGAAGAAGTAATTGCCTCTTTGTATTAAATACTCTTGCAACACCAGACAATGTTAGAACTTGCGTTTCAGCCCATTGTTTCTGTGCAGTGTTTCTTGTATGATGTATCAAAATATTTCCACTTGTGTCAACTTTTCATTGCTCGCTTTCATAGACAAGGAACGAACCTATATAACAAATTAATTAGTACTATTATTATTACTCCCACCAATAACAAAAGATTTCCTTCTACCTTATCCAATAGTGGAAAAAGCACCAACCATAATACACTTTGCCAAGTATTTGATTCAATAAGATACCATGGGCAGAAAATAGTTGAAAATAATGTCTGTCCTGCAGTTTCCGTACAGCAGGTCTAGAATCAACACAAAGTTCACCTACAAAAAAAAAAATAACAAAGTCTAATAAATATATATAGATATATGAAAAAACTTTACCTAGCCATGTATAAGCACATCCAGAGCTTATCAAAAGGTGGCATGTTAAGAGTTCCAGGAAACTCAGGTAATACAGATGATTCAGAATTTAATGCCGCACATAATTTTTCTTGATTTTGGTAAAAATAATCAGATATGTTCCACTAAATAATATATAATTAATTAATATACAAACAGTCACAAAATATATCAAATTTCCCAGCATTTACCATTAATCCAATAGCAGTTAAAGAAATGTTCAGTTCTTGAGTTTGTGAACCAAATTTTGCTGCAGTGTCAACACACAATGTCGGCAATGGCAGGGCATAATTGGAAGAAAATCAGTAACTACCAATTGAAGAATTGAAAAGCAACACGTATTAAATTTTCTCTAAAAGATTAATACAAATCAACATGGTTGAGTCATGTATCAATAAAAAAAATATATATAAGAATACCCATGATGTTCTGACACTGCTCCAATTATCCCAAGAACTAAAGGCCACCCGTAGGATAAGGTTTCACCACAACCATGAAGTATTTGAAGAACACAGTCTAATTGACCCTCTCTAACATCAACATGATGAACGGAGTTCAATTCAGCCAGTGGACCGAGAAGAAGAATTTGAAGTCTCTAAAAAATTTACAATTGCAAAGATAATTTTACAAAACTATCTTTCTATTATTTTATTGTCCTCTCCCACTAAACAAGACATAACTCTTACGTGATCTCTTTTAATGGCGTACTATATTTATGTTGTAATGCTGCTTTACAAGATATGTAATGCTTCAACGCCCCATTCTCTCATTCTTATGTGAGGGTGCCTGCATACCTCCAGAAGATGATTTGTAATGGCCTCCACAAAACTTCAACTCTAGGCAAATTTACTAACCTGTTTCTAGTAATTTTGCCACAGCAAACAGGAAGGCTCCTGAAAGTTGGATTTTAAAAGTGATATGGGAAATGATAAAAGATTACATGTATTAGATTTGTAAATACAATAATTATTTAAAAGCTATAATCAATTACTTACTTACTCTGTTAGAATATGCCAGGCTCCATTGCTTCAAGAGATAATTGGCAAAGAGCATCAATCAA
>NW_020538040.1:181177069-181196542 GCF_003426905.1 Ctenocephalides felis | reverse complement strand
TATATTAGAGCAAAGTGGATTTGCAAATGTATTAGTTAATGGAATCTTGATTGACTGCAGGAAGTTTATTTTGTTACAATGGTTCCTTCTTGATAAATACTGTGAGAGAGAAGAAAGATCATAAAATCATTGTTAAATTATTTCCTTGGTTTCTTTCATAACATGCGTTTCGTGTGAACGATAAATTATAACAGAACATAATTACGAGACAACAAATTAGAAGAAACACTCTTATATAGGGTGTTCCAAACTCGACGTCTCTAATAGGTGACAGAAAAAAATCTATTTCATGCAACTTGAAAATTATGTGCGTTAAGTAAAACCTAGGGTGTGAAGTTGAAACCATCTTTTGGTTAATGTGGTTAATTTTTATGTTTGCATGTTTAAAAATTGGGACCGTTATCCTAAATAACATTTCGAGAACTACAGTAAAAAATAATGACACGATTGACCCAAGTTTTTTAGAATTAAAACTATCTGCTAAACTATGACTTTAAAATTTTGAAACTTTGAAGATTTTGAAGGCCCTTCCTTGGAACAAATGTACTAAGGTGCTACTAAAAATTTACGCATTTAATCAGGATTATAAAATGGTACAATACTTGCTAGTTTCGTACTAAAAAAACGAGTGAATACAACCTGAATGGCTAATCCATTTTAATCACTATCATCATTTAGGCAAATCTGGTCACTATCCATTTTTCTCATGATTTTGATTCTTAGCTTTTTGCCAAATTTCTAAGTTTTTCTTAAATGTCCTTTTTCAAACAGCATGAGATAGTCTTTTTTCTAATTTTTTCATCCTCACCTCGTCCAGGTTGACGTCGAGTTCTGGAACACCCTGTATTTGACCACGGCTTTGGGTGCTTGTGCAATGTTTTTTATTGCTTCAATAAAGATTTGAAAAGATAGAAAAGAATGTTGTAAGATACTTTGTACTTCTAAATTCAGTATGTGCACACAACAATGTAATTTTTATCATAAAACATATCAGTAGAAATTTGATTTCGTGATGTGCGATAAAACTAATCCACTCTCATTATTGATTAATCTGACGAACTACCTTAGACTACATTCATGATTATATTTTTCTCCCACATAACATTTTTACTTTGGATATTTGAATTATACGGTTATAATAATTTCTGTTATAGAGACCTTTGCACACCATAAACACGACAGTAGAACATAATTAAACGATTAGGATATTTTCAATATTAGATAAGTTATAATTAAATTAAACACGTGCAGCTATTCAAAGTTTGTATTCATTTGTTAATTTTAATTAATTTGAATAAATAGATACTATCAGATTCCTCAAATTTTTCTATACTACGTGTGAGATGTAAAAAGGTGCTTAGTTTTGTCCCACGTTATTCTAATAAGGCAAAACCCACGACATTTGTCACCACAAATCGCATGTGTTCATGTCTCAGTATTTCATATATCCATATGATTAAAAAAAGGTCATATACCAAATTCTACCAGCAATAAAATTTAATTTGCAGCATTAATAATTAATTAGTAATTATTGCACAATGGTGCACGTGGAGTTGGTGTGTAGAGAAGAGATGTATATGAAAGTGATCAGATGTTTCTCGATAATTAGAAAATGAATCTTGTTTTTATTGGCAATGGGTTGTATGTGATTATTACGTCCAAATGCAAGTCAATTATTGATTTTAGTATTTGTTATAATGGTAATTAATGTAATAATGGAATCTGGTTCGTTCCTGGCTTTATGAGATAAAAAACAACAAAAATTCTTTCGCGTGTTTTAAAGAACCGGGTTTCATTAACATCCTGAAAGACAAGCTTGTTTTTACCAGAAAATCCAATTTGCCACTTTTGGTTTTTCGAAGTTCCAGGACATTCTGCATCCTTTGACACCAACATTGGAAAAAGTATGTGTGACTCAAAACTTGCCTAGTCAATTTCCAGCCGATTTCAAAAATTTTAAATTGATTTTATGAAACACGGTAAGGACTAGTGTTGATTAGTTTTGCGAGACGATCTGCCGAGCCGTTTCCTTATAATAGGCAGATCAGTGCAAAAGTTTTCGTTGAAACTTTTCCTGAACTGATTCTGAAAATTCAAAAAAATGTAAGAAAATGTTAGAAATGTGTCAGTTACAAGCCGTGCTCATTATTTTTTAGTAAATATTTTTTAAGTGTTCATTGCTAGATAACAAATGAATTTATCTTAACAATAATCAAATACGGAGCAAATACTTAAAATATAAATCTCCGAAACAAAAATGCTAAAAATGTACGCATAGAATATTTATCCAAGTTTTATATATAATTCTAAGTATGCAAGAATTCTGGTCGTTGTGTGTGGTATTGGAATTTATTTCTTTATGATGTCATATACAGATGTAAAGAGTAGCCAAATGCAATTAATATAAATCATTGATGCATATAAGGTCGATCTGCTATCAATGACTTCTGTACATCGTGTGCTCTAATAATATCTAACTATTATTTCATTATCTAAACGACTTGTTTGGATGGCTGGATCTAATATATCATAACAAAAGTTTTAAAACAAAACAAAATGCAATTAACATAGCACAGTTTTCGTTTGTTTTGATGGAATATAATAATTGATTGTTTTTTTTTATTAAATTATTATCTTGGCATCTGGATACATTGCCATAATGATTGATTGTTACAAATTGAGTTTATTAACTGTGGTTTGGTGGTTAGTGCTTTGGGCTTTCAACCAAAAGGTTTCAGACAGATGTCAGGCAGGAGTGTAATCGGGTTTCACTTGAATTATAAAAAAATATTTTTTTTATTATTTTGAACAGCAATCAGAACCTAATAGTTCTATAAGCTGCTGGGCTGATTTTACTTAATGCTATACTTAATACTATTTGTTCTACAGATGGCAACCCAAACAGTCATTGTCTCCTTTCTGTGTGATGAACTATTATTACAATTTCTGCAATTGAGCGAATATTTATTGATGCAGCAATGTTGGATTAAGAGATATTTCCACTTGGAAACGATTGCTATCTTAGTCCAGTCATTTAAACTTAGGTAAGAATCTCGGAATTCGAGATACCCAGCTGTAAGTCTGTAAATACTTGTATATTGACACCCTAAAGTTGTCTCAAAACCTACATATGGTAGGGTGTAAATACCGTATGTAGTTTTGAGACAGCTTTAGGGTGTCAATATTCAAGTATTTACAGTCTTACAGGTGGTTATCTCGAATTCCGAGGTGAACTTAGTGTAATGACTGGACTATCTATATTTCCAAGTGAAAACCATTGTCACTACTGCTTGACAACAGGCTGCTCGAAACGGGATTGAACGCAGGACCTCTGATTCAGGTCCAGTCGTTCTAGCCACTTACCTACTCGCGTGCCCATGTTAATTAGATAAATTGAGCTTACCCATGGCTTAGTGGTTAGAGCTTTAGTCTTCCAATCAAAAGGTTCGAAGGCCATGTTAAGCAGTAGTGACATCGTTTTTACTTGGAAATATAGATGGTGTTGTTTCCAGCTCTTATTTGGCATTGCTGCACAACCAAAAAAATAATCAGTAGTAAAGAAATTGTAATAATAAAGATGGGACAACCGTTTGGGTTGAGAAGTCAGCACAACAAGAAATCAGCATCGTTTGCTAATTGACATGGCGTTTTGTCGAAACGCCACGCACAAGTCCATATATTTACACCAGCAAAACATGATATATTATAAATGTAAAACATTACCGATACGACATTGAATTTATCACTGAACTCAAACGTAACATTATTATTAGCACACCGATTGTCTGTATTTGGTAAATTACGACATATTACAGAAAAATAATTTATTCCCGCCGTCCATCTGTGTTTCGACGATCGTCATTATGTATAATCATACACACTTCATTGACGGTTATGCAAATCGAATGTTCGTTCATAAATAATTTATTCCTGATATGGACGCTGTTCAATGTGACATTAAGAATATCTGAATTTTCATACATTGTAATTCAGAAGCGACCGACTGAGATTGTGACGATTGTTTTTGTTCAGTTGTCGATCAAGATTGATTGATCGTTGCATCTGGAATGGACCGGAAATTTTACAAGAGTTCGCGTTTGAGGAATTTATAAGATCGTATTATTATCATTACGAATAATTAAAAATAGTCTTCCGCATCTCGGTGCTAGTGCATCCAAAATCCTTCGCAGACTAATTTAGGTTTTCGTTGGCATAGTCATCGGTAAGAACGTTCGTTATTGGCTGTTATTACAGGTAACGCTTAATGGAACACATATGCCATAATAAAATTACGCAAGACGCATTTTGTACATCATCAGCCTGACCAAATTATTATTTTAGAACTATAACAATTCGAAAGGAAACATGGGGAACCTGGACGTAAATGTTTACATACCAGAGAATTTAGGACGATCATAACGAATGAATTATGTATGTATAGTTAAACCTCCAATAACTAGGAACGCGGTTTCTATAATAACGCATTGCATCCAATTAAAAAATGTATCGTCAACTACAGATAGGTCAATTATTGTTGGTTTGCTTTCTGGAAATGGTGATAGAAAGATTTTTCGCAACCTTATTGAAGTTCTGATTTCTGTGCAAGAATAAGAGAAAAATATAAGAATTCATTATTAACTTCATGTAGGATAACTATAGTAATCGCAAAAAAAAATCGTAAATGAAAATTTTTGCATAAGTTTACGTTTTGGAAGTTACTGAACATTTTGGCATACCTTACGAGAAAAAAATGGATGTTTGTGTGTGTGTGTTTGATAATAAATTTTCATCGACGATTTTGGGGACACGAATTAACCGGTTTGAATAATTCAAAAAAAACATTCGATTTGTATTAATAAAAATATACTGCTGATTAGTTTTTGGCATAGTTTTGAAAATATGGGGCAAAAAGATTCAAATATGGTAATTCAATTTTAGAGATTAAAGCGTCCGATTTGAATGACTCAAAAAACATTTTATTTGTCTTAACTTAAACATATTATTATTATTTTATTTGTCTTAACTTAAACATTCGGCGGTCAAAAATAATTATTAGACATATGCACATCAAATTATCAGATATTTTATAGAGATTTTGTTTCTTTGGGTTCCGTACCAATGTTTATCCTATAAACTGCGAGGCGGCGCTTACGCGCTTCGATATTTTGTTGAAAAAAGTTCTAAATATTTAAAAATAATCTAAATATAAGAAAAAACTATTTTTGCTTAAGTCAATTTCTTTTGGCAAAATTTTCAAAAATCTATTTTTTCAAATTTTTCACAAAAGTTTTTGTAAAAATTTTAATTTTCGGTACGGGAAGTGCCAGCAATTTGCCTTAAGGCACGATGCCATACACCACTAGTTAATAATTTTAATTAAATTAAAATTTTGTCAGAATCTTTGTGGGATCATAACGGTAACATTTGGGTGCTTTATATCGCATGGATAAAATTTTCTAACAATATTTTTCTTAAATCTATAAAATGTTAATGTATGACATTAGTCTTAAGTTTAAATTTATAAATTCCAAATTATTTTTTTAAAAATGTTTAACAATTTTGATAAACACAACAATCGATGCTTTTGAACTACATTTAATGAAAATTCGCACAAAATCTTGTCCATATTTTTAATAATCAGGGTTGTTTTTGTAAATACTTATCAATTAATACAACAAAGAATATGCATTTTTCATAATGAGATATAAAACCACTTCAACTAGTTTTGAAAAGGAAGTCAAATGCCCTAATGTTTTTTTTGTATCCCTTTAAACTTTAGTAACCTGTTCTAAATTAGCATAAGTGTGACAACAGGGGGCAAAATAACACGTTTTAACCCTTGTAAAACATCTGAATAACTTAATAAAAAAAAATATATACTCAGGTGCTTATGGAGGCATATTCTAAAATAAATACTAACAATATTAGTTTATATATCAGACTTATCGATACTTTTATTAAATTGTGATAGAATAGTACTAATTAATGAATGAGATTAATATTAACGGGATTATTAATTTATTTATTTATTTATTCACAAGCAAACCCCAATAACAACGAATTTTATTTTGGGATCTTGTTTTGGTATTTTACCAATGAATCTTTAACAATATTTAGTTTAGTAAATGATTAACTGAACTAAATATTTTTTTTAAATACAATTTATTATAGATTCCATTATATAGTTTCATACAGACGTGCTATCTAATATAGAATAGGTATAAAACCTATTACTCATTGAACTTTTCATAGCTTATATCTTATAGTATTATTTTAATCTTTGTGAGTCACTAAATTTACATTTGATTGCATAGGCACGTTCGAGTATATCGCATACACTATATATATATATATATATATATATATATATATATATATATATATATATTTAGATCCGAGCAAGAAATCCAATAAGAACGTATATTATTTATTTTAC
Source organism: Ctenocephalides felis (assembly GCF_003426905.1). Taxonomy (NCBI): domain Eukaryota; kingdom Metazoa; phylum Arthropoda; class Insecta; order Siphonaptera; family Pulicidae; genus Ctenocephalides; species Ctenocephalides felis. Next base: position 181,190,106 of record NW_020538040.1, on the reverse strand, counting down.
GACCATTCGGTACTAGTTTTGCTCCATCTTGTCAGGTCATCTGTCAAGAACATCGCCTTTATTAACAAATAGAGAAGAAATTCAAAATTTGGAACAAAAAATATATGATGTTTTTTTTTATAATTTAAATATTATATTTTTTCAATTAAATTTCAATTAAATGATCGGATTATACCAAAACGAAGCGCTAAAATTGGATTGAAACGATAGAAATGAGAAACAAGATTTATTACCTAAAAATGAGAGTCTAATGAAAAACACCTATCGTTAGCTTAAAAATATCTAATATATTACAAATTTTATATAATTGAAAAAATCTTATAAATATCGCATTGTAAACACCAGGAGAAAATTCTGGTCTTTTAACCTTTTTTTATACTGCGATTTTATTTTTTAGTTTTGATATCTTTGGGCCTTGGATCTGTCTATAATCTATTGCTTTTCTTTGTGTTTTTTTTAACAAAAAGTGTACTATATTTTTTTTTATTTTTAAGTTTTTCCTTAGTTGGTATACAATATTTTTCTTAATTTATATAATATCTTTTTATTGATCTTTTTCAATGTTTTGTATTATTTTAAGCAAAATGGTGACACATATATCACATGTCGTATGTATAAACTACTGTCCTTTTCTTTCAATTCGAATTACTGTATGTTTATTACAATTCAGGTAGCTCAAATACTAAACTTGTATATAATACAAATATATTACACAACTAGTGGTCTCCTTATCAATAGGAATCGAATTTGAATCATCAAATCGGTTGATCCGTGTTCTCGAAATCGTCACACACATATACATAATTTTTTCTAAAATATGCCCTAATGTTCAGAAAATACTGAAACGTAATGATACATAAAAATTTTCATTTTCGATTTTTTTTGCAATTACTATAACTTATCCTAAGGGAAGTTAAAAAGGAAATTGTTAATAACAAAATTCACAAAATTTTGGATTTCACTGGAATCATTACTTTAGCTTCTCGACACTACGAACATTTAATTTTATTACACGCATTTTATTTTAAAAAAATTCTGTACCGTTATAATTGTATATTTGCTTTGGCAGAATTGCAACAGGTTCTTCCAATTTTTAATGAAAAGTCTGCAATGTATTTATTTTTACACAATGTTGAGACTTGCAGTTAATAATACAATGTGTTAAAACAACAAGTTTTAATTGATCGAGTGGAGACGAAATTGTGTTGTTTTTTCTCATTTTGACAGTATTTGCAATTTGCAAGAAATGACTTAATTTGCCTGTTTCAATATTTATTTTTTAACACAATATGTACCTGCTAATCTTATAATCGTTAATGAAATTCTTAAACACAATTTTCTACTAGATAATAATTTACCTTAATTGTTAAAAAAATTTTATTGTGCATTGTTAAAATGTACACTGATAATAATACTTTTACAGCATGAAACGTGACAACGTACCAAAATTATACTACTACATAAAAATTTTAAAAATGTATGTAAAATATTTTTTTATTTGTTAATAATTAATTTTTTTTAATGTCTACATGCATATTTCTATCAAATATTACTTGTACTTAGAAATATTCATTTAATAATTTTTTAATGTATTATGCAGGATTTACTTATATTTGATTTTGTATGCAGTATCTGTTTTTATACATTTTTTACCGTTTTTTTAATATCTTTTTTTTTACTAACTTTTGATTAATACTATTACTGGCTCGTATTATCACTTAATGTTTATTTAACAGCGATCAGAATCAGAACTACGTGTTGTAGGAATTTTACTCTCTTACTCTTTTATTCTAGAGGGCAACCCAGTGGTCGACCATCTTCTTTTATATATGAAGATGGTATATATTAGATATGTATATCTAATAGTGTTGGCATATATATGTTGCAGCAATGCCCACGAAATGGGGGCAAATAATTAGATAAAATGTTACGGGTCTATAATCGTATGAGTTGGTAATTAGTAATTGGCAAAAATCTATGCACATATTATATAAAATCTAACCTCCAAAACGCACAAGCTTCATAACTTTGGTTGGACTTGGCGTATGTGTTATCAAAGTGACATCAGAAAGTTGCACTTATGATAAAATTGTTATTTGATTTTTGTGCTTTTTGGAGGTTAGATTTTATGTGTAAAACACTTGATCTCACGCAAATACATAATTTCGACAGTTTGTTGTGACTACATTTATATTTTATCCGAGGATTTGCTCCCCGTATTGAGATGTATTACGACCTCAAGTGGAAATTTGATATCATACTGCTTGATATCGAGCTGTCCGAGGTTGGAATCGAAGCCGGGTTCATTATCGGCAATCAACTGTCCGCATTACCTTTTATGAATTTCCAAATGTATTATTTCGAACCTCGTTTATCCATTTCGATTGGAACGTGCCTGAAAATCGATAACAATAATTCTGCTGGCCTGACGATTGATATTGCGAAATATTTCTGTCACAAATTTAACGATGTCGTTCTGTTCCGATTTTCGTTCAATCATCCAATTTGTTATTGTTGTTTCATAAATATTGACGATTGTTTTATTATCGTTGTGCTTATTTTAGTTCTTTGCGAGGAAATTTATAAACCATCGGCGCTTGTAAATCTGTCGGTGGTATAATTTTATGATTGCGATGTATATGTTATTCACGATTGCGTTTCCAAATTACGAAACCGACAATGATGTTTTGATGTCTATAAATTTTAATAAAATTTATGCAGTGTCTAAAACGCAGGATTAAATGATTTTTTCAAATGCCACCAATTCTAGTACAAATCACAACTTTATTGTAATCGTGCTTATATCACTTGGTAATCGTGCTGAGTAGTTTTTGGTAAAAGTTGGCCAGGTCATTTCTTCGCAATTCTTACAAAAAAATTTTACTGTTGCCTCAAGAAAATACCACTTGCACCTAGTTTATAATTACATTTAATATAATAAAACTTCTCTACATAAAAGTTTCTCAACATTAAAGTGTTTATTTGTTGTATAGGTATGATTTAAGTGTATATTTGTTATGTAAACCTGTGAAATAAGAAATTCTGTTTACTTTACTTTTTATTTTTGCCCGCGCCAACAATAACATGTGTATTTTTAGTTCTTATGCATGTGATCCGAAATAAAACATAAGCCACCTTTATCCGCGCGCCAATTCATTGTCATCAGTTTTTGAGATTATTTAATAATTCAAAAAATGTTAATAAGTTCATAAACGTTTTTGTACAGGTAATAAATTAGGTTATAATATTAAAAATTAAAAAAAAGGCTAGTGACTATGTATCCAGAGATCCTGATTACATGATGTTTATAGTTTCAATATTGTTTTTTTTTTTTTTAATTGTACGCCCGTGGTGTGATGGTTAAGAATGTGAGCTAGCACAAACGAGTCCCGAAATCCCAACTTTGACCAGCTCGATATCAAGCAGTCTAATATAAAATTTTCACTTGATCCCAAAGAACCCAATCTCATAGATATTAAATATAATCTAAAGTGAAAATTGCTTTTTGTGGACATTGTGGCAACATACATATGCTAACACTATTAGATTTACATATCTAAAATATATGGTCTATCTGGAGTCGTTGACCACTTGGTTGCCCATTGGGCTGATATAACATGTAGTTCTAATAGCTGTTAAGTAAAAAAATGTCAGATTGTGTAATAAACTATAAAAAAATGAAGGAGTGACAAAGATGTGAATATCATAACCCAATAATGCTAAAGTAAACGATGTAAAATTAATTTGTAACTTTATTATTAGCTATTGAGTACAAAAATGTACCTATGATATGATATCGTACATGATGTACGAGTAAGTATATTCATTTACGGATACAGAATTTTACAATATTAAATTAAGTTCACAATCTTTCAAAATCACAAATAAGATCAAAATATAAATACAATTAATTGATATATTATATCTTGATATTATGAGTATAATGTAAACTTGGATTGATGTCTTCATCTTGAACATTTTCCAATTATGAAGTCCAGTATCTCATTCACTCGGATCGTTTCTCAAAAAATTTAACACCTTTTCTGTAAAATAAAGCAGAATAAATCAATAATGGAGAAAGTGATAAGATAGTTTGCGGATTCACTAAGATAGTTTACTATAGACGAACGTAGCTATATTAATAAAACATACTTAAATAGTGAAAATCTAGGGTTGCAATAAAATACTGACATCAAAGTCAGTCCAAAAAAAAATGCAGTGATGATATCAAGTTTCAGTTGGAAATATAGATCTTAAATATGTTCTCGAGTGCAAATAGCCCATCCGAAGTATTGAAATTGAACAATAAGTCAGCCCTATTAGATAAATTCTAATAACAAAACTAGTGGGACGCATGGCGTCGTGCCTTAAGGCAAATTGCTGGAACTTCCCGTACCAAAAATTATTTTTTAAAAAGATTAACATTGTTGAATAAAATTTACTTGGAACAAATTAGATTTTTGAGAAACTATAAATTTGACAAAAAATTACTTTTTTTTGAAAAAAAAAATTTTTTTGAACAAGTTTTTTTTATTTTGACATATTTTGGAAATTCTGAACTTTTTTTCAAAGCAATCGTACTGCTTTAACTACATAGAGACGAAATGTCAAAGCGCGTAAGCGCCGCATCGCCGTCTAACGGATAAACATTGGTACGGAACCCATAGCAATGTAAACAAAGTTATACTTATTATTAAAATCTCTGTAAAATATCTGATAATTTGATGTGCATATGTCTAATGATCATTTTTGACCGCCAAATGGCTTTTTTTACTTTTTTCACTAGATCTCCGAAACCGCTAGACCTGCCTTCATGAAAATTTAATCAATTCTTCATCTTGTCAATACAAGTAAAATGTTTTTTGAATAATTAAAATCGGACGCTCCGTTCTCTTAAAAACTGAGTTACCATTTTTGGCACTTTTTGCCCCATATCTTCGTAATGGCTAGACCTGCCTTCACCAACTAATCAGCACGTCTCCTTATCAATACGAATCGAATGTTTTCTGAATTATTCAAATCGGTTGATCCGTGTTCCCGAAATCGTCGACGAAAATTTGTATCCGAACATACATACATACACGCACACACACACACACACACACACATACATCCATTTTTGCTAAGGTATGCCAAAATGTTCAGAAGGTTTTGAAACGTAAAGATATATGAAAATTTTCATTTTCGATTTTTTTGCGAATACTATAACTTGCCGTACGGGAAGTTAATAATCATATTTAGATAGATCAACAATGGTAGCGTTACCATCTAAAAATATGGCGTAAGGAGAAGGTTCAGCCCAACAGCTTATAGGTCGTAAGGTTCTGATTGGTGACATATGAAAAAAGTCAGATATCATAAAAATTTAATATCAATCATAACACTGCAGAATTTATGATAATATAGTTGATCAATTTAAAATGGTAAATTTAAGGTTGTTGTAGTTACTCGTTACCTTTAATATTGACAAACGGGATTATCATTTTGTCGTTATTTTTGTCAAATTCAGTGGATTGTTTTATTCCTCTCGAGTCCTCCATCGAATAATCAGATAGCATTAGTCCACCTAGTGCTATACCCTAAGATATCTATATTTATAGTCTCATCCAGCTTGTAATTAGCTAAAATTAATGATTCACCAAGCATGCGTCTGCAGTTATTGACCGAAGCAGCGTCTCTGGACGCCTAAGTCAAATTCGAGCTTTGTTTGTGCGCGTGTTTCATTGGCAGAATGCCCATCGCTTTTCTTGTGAACTCATTTCAAAGGAGTTTGGCGCAGAGCTGAACTTTATGACAATGCGATAATATATTTTCATACATTTGGCATTAAAAAGGCAGACAAAATTTTTAGAGGTTTTATAGTTTACAAAATAGGTATCAAAATCGAATCTCGACGCTGGGTAAAAAGAAAAGCATGTAAAAAATAGTTTTGATACAGAATATGGAATAGAGTATGATATAAGAAGTATGTAACACATATGAAAAGAAGTATGGAAAATGCTTTGAACAGAATAAAGAAATGTAAGTGGCTAAGTGCTGAAGAGACCAGGACAATAAAATAATTAACAAATACTTATTTTTAACTTCCCGTAGGGTAAGTTATTGTAATGGGCCGAAAATCGAAATTGAAATTTTTTTACATTTCTCGACGTTTTGAAGGTTTCTGAACATTTTGGTATACCTCAGAAAAAATGGATGTATGTGTGTGTTTGTATGTATGTATGGATACAAATTTCCAGTCACGTTTTCGGTCGCGCGGATCAACCGATTTGAATGGTTCAAAAAACATTCGATTCCTATTAAGGAGATGTGCTGATTAGTTTTTGGCAAGGGCAGGTCCAGCAGTTACGGAAATAAAGAGCAAAGAGTGCAAAAAATAGAAATCGAGTTTTTGAGAGAACGGAGCATCCGATTTGAATGATCTAAAAAACATTCAATTTTTAATGATTAGAAGTGTTTGTTAGTTTTTGGAAAAGGCAGGCCCAGCCATTTCGAAGATACGGAGCTAAATGTGTAAAAAATGACAGTTTTTGAGAGAATTAAGCGTCCGATTTAAATGATTCAAAGAACTTCCTGCTTGTCTTAACAAAATAATTGATTTTGGAAAAAAGAAGTTTTTGTTTCAATTTTTTTTTTTCATTTTTTTTTTAAAAAAATGTATATCGAAAATAATTCAGAATTTATTTTTAATTCTGACTAAAGTTCTAATATACTTTAAACAAATAATTTCAACTTTGCAATTCAGTTTATATAATTATAATTATATATATATATATATAATAATAATTCTTATAAATATTAGTCAATGTTACAATATTAATAATAATCTATTTGAAAACATTCAGTATTCCTCGAACATTTCGTTACGGTACGGGACGTTCCAGCAATTTGCTTTAAGGCACGATGCCATACACGCCACTAGGTACTTTATATATCTGCTATTAAAATAATGTTAGTATAGTAGTATATTACAATCCTTTTTTTTCTGAATTGCAATATCATAACTTTATATTACTATATCATAATAACATACATTATCATAACATACATTAATATCTTATACTATTATCATAATAACATACCTTAATATCTTATAAGTTATTTTTGCATGAGCAGAAAAACACTGTTTGTTAAATTAGAAAACAAATAATTTGGATTTCGCTCCATGGAGGAAAGTCTCATGTTCTTACATTACAATTCAAAAAGATTCAAAAAGGGCTGTATTTCAATTTACAAAAAAGAGTTTAACTTTACTATTGTAAAATTACTCAAATAGGCTAATTTTCAAAATATGAACAATTTAGACTATTTAGTACTCTTTTTTTATACTGGGATAAAGCTAAAAAATATGTTTATTTTATAATACATAAAATAGTAGTTAATGTGTATTATTAGAATTAGTGGTTAGAACTATGGGATTCGAATGAGTTACAAGTTACAAGTTCGATACCCTTTTCGTACAGCTTGGTTTCGAGCAGTAGTTTTGCGATTTTCACCGGTTTTCTTTACATTACATTACATAGTTAGCAATATGTTTTATGTGAAAGTAGCCTTCATCCGGCATTGCTGCACAAATAAAAAAAATCAGTATTACAGAAATTATAATAATAGATTCATCTTATAGTGATATGGCGACCGTTTGGGTTGTCATCTATAAAGTCAAGTTATTAAAAGAAATAAGCACACCCGCTCATACGACTCGTTCAGGTCTGATTGCTGCTAAATATATAAAAAAATATCTGTATAATTGTAACGCCTCTGTCTAGTCCAACTTTTCCTGGACGTATGTTGAAATGCAGTAAAATTCAAAAGCGGAGAAACTTTGATATTCCGTGAACGAGTCTTAAAATACATTTATTTAGCTTGCATTATGGCTTCTGGACGGGTTTTTCGAACGTTTGTTGTATTATGTTATTTGTATGAATAACTAAAAGTTTGTCTTCTTTTATTGTAACAGCCGACTTGTTTAACTTTCTTCGGCAATATTTACTTTTATTTTATTATTTCTTAGTACATCAAATTGTTTCAAACTTCAAGCTGGATTTAACTTTTCAAGTGTTTATTACTGATTAAGTTGTTCTAATGGTTATTGATGTTTTAAACGTTTATAAACCTCGGTAGAGATTAAATTCTTTAGTAATTTTTTTATCGGTTCCCAAATTATCTGCCGGAAATTAAGCTACAATTGTTTAATAATTTTGCGAGAATAATAAGAAATGCAAAACATGTTCTCGTGCTCGTTTTATGCCATTATTTCTATTATCGGTTCTTTGTTTGAACAGGTATTAAATTGATAAATTCTTTATTAATTAGAAATTTATCAAAACAGATAAGGCGCGCTTGTTTTTAGTTGATAGGCATTGTTTAGATTATAATATAAGATGCAGATTTTAATTACTCACTCGAAGTATTGATATCAATTATATATCTTGCATTGGAATAATATTATTTATCTCATTGATAAAGTTACTGAAAATAGTTTTTTCATATAGAAGATTTTGCGATTTCGGCGTTACTATAAAAACATTAATCAACAATTGTAATTTATTTATGAGCCATTATTATCACTGACAAAGTATGTTTTTTTTCAACAACAATCTAGACAACTACAACAACATAAAACTTCTTAAATACGTAGCTTTTTAGAAGGTAACGCAACGGTTGGCCCATCTGCATTTGATATATTTCAAAATGCCCAGAGGAATATTTAGATCTGTTTTCTGGACACTTGTTTAGATCTGTTATATTATAACTGGACCCATTACAATTTATGAAAATGTTTATACAATAAATACTAATAATTTTTGGTTTCAGGTATCTCGACTAGTAATTCTACATGAAGAAGCCGAAGATGGAAATGCTATGCCCGATCTGGAGCGGCCGGTACAGGCTGTATCCAGAGCTGTCACAAACTTAGTCAAGGTAGTATTTGTATAATTTTCAGAATTTTTTTTATGAAATAATTCTAATAATAAAACTATATTCGTTTAACTCGATGGTTCTTCAGGTCGGGCGAGATACTATAAACAGCTCAGAGGATGACATTCTCAAACAAGACATGCCGAGTGCTTTACTTCGGGTCGAAGAGGCTTCCCGTCTGCTCGAAGATGCTTCGGCAATGCTTAAACAAGACCCCTATTCCGGCCCTGCTCGGAAAAAGTTGATAGAAGGATCTAGGGGTATTTTACAGGGAACGTCAGCACTTTTGCTATGTTTTGATGAATCTGAGGTCAGAAAAATTATGCGGGAATGCAAGAAGGTAAAAATAAAATTATGGTCTTCCTTATATCTTTTAGAAAATACTTTAAATTGTTTATTATACATTTTTATATATAAGTTTAGGTTTTGGATTATCTAGCCGTAGCTGAAGTTATAGACACAATGGAAGATTTAATACAATTCTTAAAAGATCTCAGTCCGTGCTTGAGCAAGGTAATATATATATTTAGTATTTTCATTGTAATTTTCATTAATTCGTGCAATTTTTCTGATAGGTTTCACGAGAAGTGAGTGCTCGTGAAAAAGAATTAACACATCAAGTTCACAGCGAGATTTTAGTTCGATGCCTTGAACAAGTCAAAACCTTAGCTCCGATTTTGATTTGCAGTATGAAGATCTATATCCACATTATGGATCAAGGTGGCAAGGGTGCCGAAGAGGCATCTGAAAACAGAAACTATTTATCTTCAAGAATGTCTGATGAAATTCATGAGATTATTAGGTATTTGGTAATATTATTTTGCCCTATATACGCATATAAAATATGATTTTTGTTTTACAGAGTCTTACAGTTAACTACATATGATGAAGACCAGAGCGAATTGGACAACCTGACAGTATTGAAAAAACTGAGCAATGCCATCCACACAAAAATGTTGACTGCTACAGACTGGCTTAGTGTTAGTAGCAATGTCCTAAACTAAAAGTTTTTTTTGTGATAACGAACTTATATTTCATTTTTAACAGGATCCACGCGCTTTGAGGGGAGGCGTAGGAGAAAAATCCTTAAGACAGATTATAGAAACTGCTCGGCGTGTATGCGATCATTGCTTACCGCAGGACGCGGCGCAGATATCACGTCTAGCTGGAGAAATAGCCTCTAAGACGGATGCACTGTGCGAACTGCGCCAAGCTGGTAAAGGAAACACACCTCAAGCGCAGGCACTTGCTGATGAAATAAAGGAAAAGCTGACGGTCTGTGTTATTTAGTAAACTTATTTTGCTTTATTCTCACAAAATCTAACCCTTTCCACTCGCGAATTGCGAGATTTATATGAAATTTGCCACCGGAGCGGCATCCGAGTCGAAAGGGTTAGAACTTGATTTATATCACTTTCGGGACGGCACCGATTTCAAAACAATCTACTGTACCGGCTGTAAACTTGATTTCATTGTGTATGTTATGCAATTTGTTTGATTAAAAATGTGTGGTCATTGAAGGACATATATTTATAATCATTTTATAAAGAATGGTGACGTTCAAAACAATTTCCAAAATGCATAGCTGGTTGATTTTGACATTTTTTACAATAAAATGTTGTTCCCCGCCTTTCTCCTGGTGCTTTTCTGGCAGAACTGTCAGAACTCGCATTTAGAATGTCAAACTCGATTATTGAAGGAGAAGCGGCACATTCGCTAATGTCTTTCCGCTCTTCATTTAATTTGTCGAACTTCTTCTTTTTGTTGGTTGGATAATATCATCATCACATTCATCACTATCTTTGTTGCGAATAGTAATTTCGTAAAATTTTTCTGTATGAATGTCTATTTGAAACCCATCTTCACTACTGCTTAATTCACAAGATTTACCAGTCGTTTTGCCATATTTAAAAGCGCTTGGCCTTTTGAAATATGAAAAAAAGACTATATAGCAAAAAAAAGGCTAAAAATACTACTAAAATAACTTAAAATTATCTTTAAAATACAACACTGTTTATCACTGCTATGTGTAATTTATTCAACTTTTCGATGCAAACTAAATCATTGTTTATAAAATAGCCTGTGCCTCACAGAGTATGTTTGGCCACTCAGGTGGACAGCCGTCCCCAAAGAGATCTATATCATAAATGCTTGCAAAATAAAAGCACACTTAGAGTAAGTACGCTTTGCCATACAAAATTGGACCCACCTAGGTATTTAAACTTCTTGTTCTTCTGAAAAAAATCCAATGTAAGGCGATTTTGCTCAAGTCGTACTACTGCCTAAATCCGTACCCCGTATTTTGACCGGTTTTTATAAACTACAACACATGTTACTGTTGAACAGAACTATTTTGTTGAGTAAGCAAATGTTTACAATTGGAATGACTAAATGACTTATTTTAATAAGAAAACGTATAATTGCTTAATTATTGATTATTGATTAACTTGTTAATTGTACACTAACCTAATAGCGGTTCAGTAAATGCCAATGATTCGTTTTAGGGGAGGGGGGTTTTTGACAAAAAATCACGAATAGTAAGATATTACGTATTTTTATTTTCTAAAAGTTTTTTTTTTTTAAATCAAAATATTTTATATAAAATCAAAAATTTTACTTTTTTTGTAACTAAAAATATACGTGATGTTTGATGAGGAAGGATAATTTTGAATATCACAACGGCGATACGTTGTGGGGGGGGGGTTTAATCCTGTTTCCTTTGGGAGCAACCTCATGGTACTAGTTTTCAATTCCCTCCCTCATCATTTGGCCGTGATGTCATTGAAAACATGAGAAAGTGGTTCCTTTTTAAGCGTTGGAAGAACCTGATAATTAATCATAAAGGAAAATTATTTTCTTCTTAAGTATATTGCATAAATCTACGTTTGTAGCAATTACAACAAGCAGTCATGGGAGCTGTCCTCGGGGTAGACAAGGCTGGTTTGCAACAGACCGCTCACACAGTACAAGGAAGATTAGAACAGGCTCGGAAATGGCTCCAATCGCCGGCCAGCGATGATCGCGGTCTTGGACGCCGAGCTATAGCACTTATTGTTGATGAAGGAAAAAAGGTAAAATAATAATTATATATATATCTAAATATTTGTATTAATAGTAGAGTTTTCATCAGCGTTGGACTTACTGGTCTAACAAATGCTAATCATCAGCATTGGTTTTTATTGGTTAAGGATAATATAGATTTGTACTATAAATCTTTTTTTATATGTTCGTGTGTAAAGTATTTGTCGACATTGGACTTATTGGCTCAAACTAATGTATAATAATAAAATAATTTTGGTTTTTAAATCTCAAGCATTTCGACTTGTAATGTAAATATTTTTTAAAAACTCTTATGTAATAATAATCGGTATTGGATTTTCCGTTCACAATAATACTAGATTTTTAATAAAAAAAATCTATAAATTTTTATCTGTAAAATATTAGCTTCTGAATTATGAACAAAAATCAGTTTTTAGGAATAAATTAATATATAATATATAAATTTTTTATATCATTTGTGTGTATTCTATGTTAAAAATGCATATCATATTTTGTATAAATTTGAGTGACATATGTATTAAGTCCATAAATCGAGTATAACAAAAGAAATATGAATTTAAAATAATATATTCTAAAATTTATACGTTTCGTCTATAGTCTTAGCCTTCATTTAGCTAAAAATTTGCTTTTTCTGATAAAAGAAAATAGAAAAACATAATTATTTGGTACTACGACACGATACCATTGATCGTTTTTTCGTTTTTAATATTAGGATAGTAAATTATATAAGCCCTAGTCGAAAATTTATTATAAAATCCGTATATTTTATAATAAATTTTCTAAGAAATTAATGTTTATTTTAATGATGTTAGACTCCGTTATATATTTGTACATACACGATTATTTTGTACATAAGTCTATTTAAAACTAATCTGTATATTGTATATAAGTGTAATTAATGTTCATTTTGAATTTGCTACTCGGAAATTAGAGTAAAAAAAAGGTAATTAATTTGCACATGCTATATGCATTTTGTATATAAGAAATTTAATTATTTTATTAATTAATTTTGATGATTTGTGGCAAAGGAATTAATGTCATTCGTTATATAACACTGT